>NC_047122.1:877217-974686 GCF_902500255.1 Thalassophryne amazonica
GAGAAAAAAGACCAGAGCAGGAGGAGTGAGAGAGAGAAAAAAGACCAGAGCAGGAGGAGAGAGAGAGAGAGAGAGAGAAAAGACAAGAGCAGGAGGAGTGAGAGAGAGAAAAAAAGACCAGAGCAGGAAGAGAGAGAGAGAAAAGACAAGAGCTGGAGGAGAGAGAGAGAGAGAGAGAGAGAGAGAGAGAGAGAAAAAAGGAATTCGCGCGTTTGGACGGAGCCGCTCATGGCGCACAACAACACGTCCTTGTTGGAAGTCTCACAGGACATGTTGTGACATGCCCAGCTGTTACACAATTTCTCGGATAGTCACTCGACTGAAAAGCCACCGAAAGCCGTCTGAATCTTCCGAATGGTTTCCAACACGGACGTGGTGTTGTGCGCCATAATGCGGCTCCGTCCCGATGCGTGAATTCCTCCGCATGTCTTTCATTACAAAATCTGCTGTAACAGTGGAATGTGCCGCAAAGTGCTGATGTCCACCTCTTCAGCAATTTCTCTGGTAGTCAGACGACGTCCCGGATCAACACAGCCTTCACGTTGGAAATGATCTGGTCGTTTCAGCCTGTCGATGGCCGCTCGGAGCGCGGCGTGCCCTCCGCCTCTGTGGGCCGTCTTTAATCCGGTTGTAATGGTCCTTAATCTGTGTGACGCTGATAGAATCTTCACCGAAGGCCATCTAAATCTTACAAATGGTTTCCACCTGGCTGTCTCACACAGTTTCTGAAAAAATTTTCATGGAGCAAAACGGCAGTCTCTCAGCCATTTCCCTGACAATGAAAATCCGACGAGGGGGCTGGACCAGTGCTCACTCAAAGCCTGCCTACAGGTGAATGACGCAACTGACAGGCGTGAAAAAACTCACACATGCGCACGAAGGTTCAAGCTTGGCTGATGCAAGCGCACAATTCAAATCCATATAGTTTTTGAAAAAAATAAAAAGGTCCGTTACTTTTTGGACAGACCTCGTATGCTTGCACGGTGAGCAGCACTGCTGAGGGAGAACCTGACGAGCTGGACATCGGTTCCAAAGAGGAGCAAGTTGCTGCTTTCCTGGAGTCCAAAAGGATCGAACTGTACGGTAATAACATTGAGGCGTGTCACCTGCTGCCCAGGAAAAGTGCCACTGACAAGCCAGCTATCGTCATAAGATGTGTTAACAGGAAACACAAGTTGCTGCTTTCCTGGAGTCCAAAAGGATCGAACTGTACGGTAATAACATTGAGGAAAAGCTGCCCAGGAAAAGTGCCACTGACAAGCCAGCTATCGTCATAAGATGTGTTAACAGGAAACACAAGTTGGTGCTGCTGAAACAGGAGAGAAAGTTAAAGGGAACAAATGTTTTCATGAATGACCATCTAATGAAATACAACGCTGATAGAAAAGCAGAGAAAAATAACAAACACATGGACGAGCAGCTGTAAAGTATTCATAAAACTGAACGGGTCACAAGACAGAGTGCTGGACATCAGGAGGACGAAGGAGCTGGAAAAATACCAGTGATCAACATGAACTGGACCATGAGGTAACGTCCATGACACACACCAGAGGATCTCGTTCATCCTTATCTGAAAACAATATTAAGCACTGAACTGAGAAGATAAATGATCATCATCATCCGGAACTGAGAACTTTTGAATTCACTGAACACAATGACCAGGATTTGGAACAGAATATTGACCCAGACAATCATTTTTTCTACGGTATTAACAACAATTGCACCTACTACAGTGACGAACAAATCAACCAGAACATTACATCAAAGGATCTTCTATCAATTATCCATTTCAACAGCAGAAGCCTCTACGCCAACTTCAATGACATTAAGGAAGAGTTACAAACTTCTTCACAGCCTTTTATTTTAACTGCAGTATCAGAGACCTGGATTAATACAGAAAAAGGGATGGACTTTGAGCTGGAAGGATACGAATTAAGGAATATAGAAAGAAAAAACAAAGCTGGTGGAGGAGTTGCCATATAAGTGGATGAAAACTTGAGCTACAAAGTGATTGAAAGTATGAGAACTGTGGTTGATAACGTACTAGAATGAATAACTATTGAAATATATGAAGAAAAGAAAAAGACTATTATAGTTAGCTACATATACAGGACACCAGGTACAAATATTGATACTCTCAGGGAATGGATAGAGGGTACATTTGCAAAACAAAGCAACAAAATAGTTTTCGTATGTGGTGATTTCAACATTGATATATTAAATCCATATAAGCATAGTACAATAGATGATTTTATCAGTGCAATGTATAGTATGAGTCTATTTCCAAAAATCATCAGACCAACCAGAATCACCCTCAGTTGTGCCACCTTGATTGACAACATATACACTAATGAACTTGAGGATAAAACAATAAGTGGTATTCTAATTAATGACATCAGTGATCATCTATCAGTCTTTATCATCTATGATTACAACCACACCAAGAGAAAGAAAAATAATCAAAAAGAATGTCAGAGAATGAGGTCTGCGGAATCAATAAACGCATTCAAGAATGAATTAGTGGCACAAAACTGGAAGCAGTATACCAAGAAAACAATGTGGACAATGCATATGAAATATTTCTGAAGGCATTTAAAAGCAATTATATGACAAAAGCTGTGTTGTGTGGGCCGCTGAAGAGGAGGTACTGCTGGCCCACCACCACTAGAGGGCGCCCTGCCTGGAGTGCGGGCTCCAGGCACCAGAGGGCGCTGCCGCCTCACAGGAGCAGCCAGGACGACAGCTGTCATCCATCACTAGAGACAGCTGATCCCAATCAATACGGAGGTATATCAGCAGGACGGCATCTCCACCTCATTTGCCGAGATATCGCCATACCTAAGAGGTAACGACTCTCAGCCGTTCGTGAGTATTGTTCTGTACGTGTTTTTGCAGGAGTACCTGTTTAATCTCTGGACCGCAGGAGCTGGTGACTGGGAGCTAGGACAGCACTCCTTTTCCCCCTGAGAGATAACTGCTTACTCTGCACATTCTTGATTGTTGTTGACGAGAGGTGGAGGTGGACTCTCCACCCTCCGTGTTGCTGGGTGCAGCCGCATCCACACCTGACTGTTTCTGTTTCCTGCCAGCAGTACCGGATCCGGCGAGCGGAGGCAGTGGCCACCTGGGAATTCGGGACTTGGCGGCTCCAGTATCCCCGGGGGTCCGGTGGCGGAGGAGATCGGGTTGGTTCCGGTTCGACTTGGACAGACGTCTCCTATCGTCGAGCCTGCCCACACGACACCTTTGAATTAGACTTAATCTCTCTATTGTTATCAGTTGTATTTGTTGTGCCCTTTTTTCACAACAGTAAAAACAGTGTTATTTGATTCCTCCATTGTCCGTTCATTGTCGCCCCCTGTTGTGGGTCCGTGTTCCTACACTTTCACAACAGGATATCTCGGCCAGCGTCATGGATCCCGAGGGGCGTCAATCGGCTGTTGAACGGCCAATGGAAGAACAGGACGCGCAGGCGTCCGCAGGAGGGGTAATCGGTGAGTTGCAGCGGATCCTCACCGCTTTCACGACTCGGTTAGATTTGATGACCGAGCAGCACGTCCTCCTGAACCGCAGGGTGGAGGCTCTTGCCGCGCAGGTGGAAGCGCGCCCTCCGGGCGCCGCTGCGGCTCTCCCTCCCGTAGACCCTGTGCGTAGCGTTGACGTTCCACTGGTTGTTCAACGACCTCTCCCACCTTCCCTGGAAGCATACATAAGCCCCCCAGAGCCGTACAGAGGCTGTGTGGAGACGTGCGCGGATTTTCTGATGCAGTGTTCGCTCGTCTTCGCACAGCGTCCCGTTATGTACGCGACCGATGCTAGTAAAGTAGCTTATGTTATAAACCTGCTTCGCGGTGAGGCACGCGCTTGGGCTACAGCGCTCTGGGAGCAGACTTCACGGCTCCTTCTGACATACGATGGGTTTGTAAGGGAGCTCAGAACCGTGTTCGATCACCCTAATAGAGGCGAAACCGCTTCAACCGTGCTACTGTCAATGAGACAGGGGCGCCGGAGCGCAGCTGCCTATGCAGTCGACTTCCGCATTGCGGCTGCGAGATCCGGCTGGAATAGCGCTGCCCTCCGCGCCGCCTTTGTAAACGGACTGTCTTTGGTTCTTAAGGAACACCTGGTGGCTAAGGACGAACCGCGGGATTTAGATGGGCTCATCGATCTTGTCATACGGTTAGACAACCGGTTAGAAGAACGTCGGCGGGAACGAGACGAAGGGCGTGGCCGGGCACGCGCCGTCCCTCTCCCTTCCGGTTCCGACCGCGCTCCGCCTTCCCCACGCTCCACGGCCCCTGCGCTCTGTGGGGCCACAGCTCCCCCTACTGACGAAGCTATGGACACGAGTAGGGCAACATTTAGGGCATCAGATGCACAGAGGAGACGGGCCCATGGAGCTTGTTTTGTTTGTGGTGCAATAGAGCACCATATGAGAGACTGCCCCGAGCGGTTAAACTCCAACGCCCGCCCCTAGAAACTGGGCTAGGGGTGGGCCGAGACATTCACGTGGGACACACCCACATTGCCACACGACTCCCAGTTACGATCCTTTATGAGGACTCAACCCTGAAGGCCCCAGCACTGGTGGACACGGGCTCTGAGGGGAATCTGTTGGACAGCAGATGGGCCAGGGAGATAGGGCTCCCTCTGGTGGCGCTTACCTCGCCTGTACAGGTTCGGGCACTAGATGGCTCCCTACTCCCTCCGATCACGCATAAGACACCACCTGTAACGCTGGTGGTGTCAGGAAACCACCGGGAGGTGATCGAGTTTTTTGTGACTCAGGCCACTTCCCGTGTGGTTTTAGGTTTTCCCTGGATGTTGAAGCACAATCCCCGGATTGATTGGCCGTCCGGGGTAGTGGTTCAGTGGAGCGAGACCTGCCATCGGGTGTGTCTAGGTTCCTCAGTTCCTCCCAGCTCCCAAGCTAAGGAGGAGGTCAGAGTCCCGCCCAATCTGGGGACGGTGCCGGTGGAGTACCACGACCTTGTCGACGTGTTCAGCAAGGATCTGGCTCTCACGCTTCCCCCCCACCGTCCGTACGATTGTGCCATTGATTTGGTTCCGGGCAGTGAGTTCCCGTCCAGTAGGCTGTACAACCTCTCACGGCCTGAGCGTGAATCAATGGAGACCTACATCCGGGACTCGTTAGCTGCCGGGTTGATCCGGAATTCCACCTCCCCGATGGGCGCAGGTTTCTTTTTTGTGGGTAAAAAAGACGGCGGACTTCGTCCATGCATTGATTATAGGGGGCTGAACGAAATCACGGTTCGCAACCGATACCCGTTGCCCCTGTTGGATTCGGTGTTCACACCCCTGCATGGAGCCAAAATTTTTACCAAGCTTGATCTTAGAAATGCGTATCATCTGGTTCGGATCCGGAAGGGAGACGAGTGGAAAACGGCATTTAACACCCCCTTAGGTCACTTTGAGTACCTGGTCATGCCGTTCGGCCTCACAAACGCCCCCCGCGACATTCCAAGCCTTGGTTAACGACGTCTTGCGGGACTTCCTGCACCGGTTCATCTTCGTATATCTAGACGATATACTCATCTTTTCTCCGGATCCTGAGACTCATGTCAGGCATGTACGTCAGGTCCTGCAGCGGTTGTTGGAGAACCGGCTGTTTGTGAAGGGCGAGAAGTGTGAGTTCAACCGCACTTCTTTGTCCTTCCTGGGGTTCATCATCTCCTCCAACTCCGTCGCTCCTGATCCGGCCAAGGTTGCGGCGGTGAGAGACTGGCCCCAACCCACAAGCCGTAGGAAATTGCAACAGTTCCTAGGCTTTGCTAATTTCTACAGGAGGTTCATTAAGGGCTACAGTCAGGTAGTTAGCCCCCTGACAGCCCTGACCTCACCAAAAGTCCCCTTCACCTGGTCGGATCAGTGCGATGTCGCATTCAAGGAGTTGAAACGTCGCTTCTCGTCTGCACCTGTTCTGGTGCAGCCCGATCCTAATTGCCAGTTAGTGGTTGAAGTGGACGCCTCGGACTCAGGGATAGGAGCCGTGCTGTCCCAGAGCGGGAAGACCGATAAGGTCCTTCACCCGTGTGCCTATTTTTCCCGCAGGTTGACCCCAGCCGAACGGAACTATGACGTCGGCAATCGAGAGCTCCTTGCGGTGAAAGAGGCTCTTGAGGAGTGGAGACATCTGTTGGAGGGAACGTCCGTGCCATTCACGGTCTTCACTGGCCACCGGAACCTGGAGTATATCAGGACCTCCAAGCGGCTGAACCCCAGGCAAGCCCGCTGGTCACTGTTCTTCGGCCGTTTTGACTTCCGGATCATCTACCGTCCCGGGACCAAAACCAAAGATCGGATGCTTTGTCCCGGGTACATGAAGATGAGGTCAAAACGGAGCCGTCGGATCCCCCGGAACCCATCATCCCGGAGTCCGCTATCGTGGCCGCTCTCACCTGGGACGTGGAGAAGACCGTCCGGGAGGCCCTGACACGAGACCCGGACCCCGGAACCGGACCGAAGAACAAACTTTACGTCCCACCAGAAGCCAGGGCTGCAGTTTTGGACTTCTGTCACGGTTCTAAGCTCTCCTGTCATCCTGGGGTGCGAAGAACCGTGGCGCTTCTGGTGGGCGTCCCTGGAGGCCGACGTCCGGGGTTACATCCAGGCCTGTACCACCTGCGCCAGGGGCAAGGCGGACCACCGCAAGACACCGGGATTGCTACAGCCGCTGCCCGTGCCTCATCGCCCCTGGTCTCACATCGGCCTGGATTTTGTCACGGGTCTCCCGCCGTCCCAGGGAAACACCATCGTCCTCACGATAGTGGACCGATTCTCCAAGGCGGCCCACTTCGTGGCCCTCCCGAAGCTACCAACGGCCCAGGAGACAGCGGACCTCCTAGTCCACCACGTCGTCCGTCTGCATGGGATACCATCAGACATCGTCTCCGATCGCGGACCCCAGTTCTCCTCGCATGTTTGGAGGAGCTTTTGCCGGGAACTGGGGGCCACGGTCAGTCTCTCGTCCGGGTATCACCCCCAGACCAACGGACAAGCAGAACGGGCAACCAGGAGATGGAGCAGACCCTACGCTGTGTGACAGCCGCGCACCCGACGGCCTGGAGTACCCACCTGGCCTGGATCGAGTACGCCCACAACAGTCAAGTGTCGTCCGCCACCGGCCTCTCCCCCTTCGAGGTGTGCTTGGGGTATCAACCCCCGTTGTTTCCGGTGGTTGAGGGGGAGGTCGGTGTGCCCTCGGTCCAGGCCCACCTACGGAAGTGCCGTCGGGTGTGGCGTGCCGCCCGTTCTGCTTTGTTGAGGGCCCGGACGAGGGCGAAGAACCATGCAGACCGGCGGCGGGCCCCGGCTCCCACGTATCGTCCTGGGCAGGAGGTATGGTTGTCCACCAAGGACATTCCCCTTCAAGTGGACTCCCCGAAACTGCAGGAACGATACATTGGTCCTTACAAGATTCTCAAGGTCATCAATCCCGCCGCAGTAAGGCTCCAGCTTCCGGCCTCACTGCGGATTCATCCGGTATTCCATGTCTCCAGGATTAAACCCCATCACACCTCACCCCTCTGCACTCCGGGTCCGGCGCCACCTCCTGCCCGGATCATCGACAGAGAGCCGGCCTGGACCGTGCGCCGGCTCCTCGACGTTCGACGAATGGGCCGGGGTTTTCAGTACTTGGTGGACTGGGAGGGGTACGGCCCCGAGGAACGCTCCTGGGTGAAGAAGGGCTTCATCCTGGACCCGGCCCTCCTGGCCGACTTCTACCGTCGCCACCCTGACAAACCCGGTCGTGCGCCAGGAGGCGCCCGTTGAGGGGGGGGTCCTGTTGTGTGGGCCGCTGAAGAGGAGGTACTGCTGGCCCACCACCACTAGAGGGCGCCCTGCCTGGAGTGCGGGCTCCAGGCACCAGAGGGCGCTGCCGCCTCACAGGAGCAGCCAGGACGACAGCTGTCATCCATCACTAGAGACAGCTGATCCCAATCAATACGGAGGTATATCAGCAGGACGGCATCTCCACCTCATTTGCCGAGATATCGCCATACCTAAGAGGTAACGACTCTCAGCCGTTCGTGAGTATTGTTCTGTACGTGTTTTTGCAGGAGTACCTGTTTAATCTCTGGACCGCAGGAGCTGGTGACTGGGAGCTAGGACAGCACTCCTTTTCCCCCTGAGAGATAACTGCTTACTCTGCACATTCTTGATTGTTGTTGACGAGAGGTGGAGGTGGACTCTCCACCCTCCGTGTTGCTGGGTGCAGCCGCATCCACACCTGACTGTTTCTGTTTCCTGCCAGCAGTACCGGATCCGGCGAGCGGAGGCAGTGGCCACCTGGGAATTCGGGACTTGGCGGCTCCAGTATCCCCGGGGTCCGGTGGCGGAGGAGATCGGGTTGGTTCCGGTTCGACTTGGACAGACGTCTCCTATCGTCGAGCCTGCCCACACGACACCTTTGAATTAGACTTAATCTCTCTATTGTTATCAGTTGTATTTGTTGTGCCCTTTTTTCACAACAGTAAAAACAGTGTTATTTGATTCCTCCATTGTCCGTTCATTGTCGCCCCCTGTTGTGGGTCCGTGTTCCTACACTTTCACAACAAGCTGTCCAATTAAAGAATACACAAGAAAACTGAAGTATGGCAACTGTCCATAGATCACAAAATGTTTACAAAACGCCTGCAAGAAGAAAAATGCACTATACAGAGAATTTATAAGACTGAGAACTAAGGAGGCAGAAAATAAATATAAACAATATAGAAATAAGTTAACAAAGATCATAAGATCTCGCAAAAAAGATTATTATAGTACATTATTAGATAATAACAAACATAATATAAAGGGAATGTGGGGTGTACTAAACAGCATTATAAGAGGTAGTTCTAAACAGTTACAATATCCTGAGTATTTTATTGATGACGGTAATGTAATTTGTAATAAAAATGATGTGGCTGACAATCTAAATAATTTTTTTTGTAAATGTGGGACCTGATCTTGCAGGAAAAATCTCTGATCCTGGGACAGTTGGGAAAAACATGGATGGATTGATAGAACGAAATTATAATTCAATGTTTCTCAAAGCGGTGGAGGAGAAAGAAATATTAGATATTGTTAAAAAATGTAAAAACAAAACATCATCTGATTATAATGACATTGATATGACAACAGTAAACAAGGTCATTGAAGGGATCTCAAAACCTTTAACATGCATCTGTAATTTATCATTTCAAACTGGTTCATTCCCAAACAAGATGAAAATAGCCAAAGTCATTCCACTGTACAAAACTGGGAACAAGCATCATTTCAACAACTACAGACCTGTGTCTTTACTTCCACAATTTTCCAGAATACTGGAAAAACTCTTTAATAATAGGTTGGATATATTCATTGTAAAGCACAAATTACTCTCCAATAACCAATATGGTTTTAGATCAAACAGTACAACATCATTAGCAATAATACAAGCAATTAAAGAAATCACAAATGGCATTGAACAAAAGAAATATGCAGTTGGAATATTTGTTGACATTAAAAAAGCCTTTGACACAATCAACCATGAAATATTAATTAAAAAACTGGAAAGATATGGCATCAGAGGTATTGTATCAGACTGGGTTAGAAGTTATTTACAACAGAGACAGCAGTTTGTTAACATCGGTGATGTCAGTTCTGAATGTTTGGACATTGTTTGTGGGGTACCACAGGGTCAGTGTTGGGGCCCATACTATTTATATTGTATATTAATGATATTTGTAAGGTGTCACAGATACTCGAACTGGTGTTGTTTGCTGATGACACAAATATTTTATGTTCTGTGGACAATTTAAAAGAAATGGTAGAGGAAAACACTGAAGAAATAAAACAAAATATAGTTTGACTGAAACAAACTGCCACTGAACTTAAATAAAAATAAAACTAATGTTATGAGCAATGAGCAAGTATGAATACAGATAGACGGGGTGCAGATTGAAAGGGTTGATGAAAATAAATTCCTTGGGGTAATAATAGCTGAGAAAATCAGTTGGAAACCACACATCAAATATATACAAACCAAAATATCAAGAAAGCAAAGCAAAACATGTTCTGGATCATAAATCACTCCGCAGCCTATACTGTTCCACTGTCTGACTGTATTTCAATTACTGTGTAGAAATTTGGGGTAATAACTATATGAGTTCAATGAAATCACTAATTATTCTTCAAAAAAATGGCAATACGGATCAAGATCAGACTCACTCACTTTTCTTAAAATCAAAACTATTAAAATGAACAGACATAGTAAAATTGCAAACAGCACAGATCTCGTACAAGGCAAAAAAATGACCTTTTACCAAAAAACATACAGAAATTGTTCAGGGATCAAGAGGGAGGACATCAATTACGAGGGAAATACAACTTAAAAATTAACAAAATCCGCACAAACAAGAAACGATTTTGTATTTCATTCTGTGGGGTCAGACTGTGGAGCGGTATGAATGAGGAGTTAAAGCAGCGTCCAAACATTCAACAGTTTAAAACAAAATATAAAAATGTGTTTTCATGGGATACAGGGATTAAGTGTGAGAGTCAAAAGGTGTTCACGGGAAACTGTTATTGATTTCTATATTTGTTTATGGATTTATTTATGTTCATTATTAGTTGTGTCTATGTTTTCTGTTGTGTTTTGTTTGGTGGGTTCCTTATGTCTTTGTCTTTTTTCTAAAATTGTATTGTATCATTGTATCATTATTATTGTTATTATTAGTCGTTGCTATTATTATTATTATTATTATCATCAAATCAAATCAATTTTATTTATATAGCGCCAAATCACAAAAACAGTTGCCCCAAGGCACTTTATATTGTAAGGCAAGGCCATACAATAATTACGTAAAAACCCCAACGGTCAAAACGACCCCCTGTGAGCAAGCACTTGGCGACAGTGGGAAGGAAAAACTACCTTTTAACAGGAAGAAACCTCCAGCAGAACCAGGCTCAGGGAGGGGCAGTCTTCTGCTGGGACTGGTTGGGGCTGAGGGAGAGAACCAGGAAAAAGACATGCTGTGGAGGGGGGCAGAGATCAATCACTAATGATTAAATGCAGAGTGGTGCATACAGAGCAAAAAGAGAAAGAAACAGTGCATCATGGGAACCCCCCAGCAGTCTACATCTATAGCAGCATAACTAAGAGATGGTTCAGGGTCACCTGATCCAGCCCTAACTATAAGCTTTAGCAAAAAGGAAAGTTTTAAGCCTAATCTTAAAAGTAGAGAGGGTGTCTGTCTCCCTGATCTGAATTGGGAGCTGGTTCCACAGGAGAGGAGCCTGAAAGCTGAAGGCTCTGCCTCCCATTCTACTCTTACAAACCCTAGGAACTACAAGTAAGCCTGCAGTCTGAGAGCGAAGCGCTCTATTGGGGTGATATGATACTATGAGGTCCCTAAGATAAGATGGGACCTGATTATTCAAAACCTTATAAGTAAGAAGAAGAATTTTAAATTCTATTCTAGAATTAACAGGAAGCCAATGAAGAGAGGCCAATATGGGTGAGATATGCTCTCTCCTTCTAGTCCCCGTCAGTACTCTAGCTGCAGCATTTTGAATTAACTGAAGGCTTTTTAGGGAACTTTTAGGACAACCTGATAATAATGAATTACAATAGTCCAGCCTAGAGGAAATAAATGCATGAATTAGTTTTTCAGCATCACTCTGAGACAAGACCTTTCTGATTTTAGAGATATTGCGTAAATGCAAAAAAGCAGTCCTACATATTTGTTTAATATGCGCTTTGAATGACATATCCTGATCAAAAATGACTCCAAGATTTCTCACAGTATTACTAGAGGTCAGGGTAATGCCATCCAGAGTAAGGATCTGGTTAGACACCATGTTTCTAAGATTTGTGGGGCCAAGTACAATAACTTCAGTTTTATCTGAGTTTAAAAGCAGGAAATTAGAGGCCATCCATGTCTTTATGTCTGTAAGACAATCCTGCAGTTTAGCTAATTGGTGTGTGTCCTCTGGATTGTCAATAATATTTTTAAGGAAACAGGGATTGATATGTAAATCATTATACAGGGAGAAGGGTGGGATTACATAGGTTTCGACTTCTTCTCACTCCTTTTTGAACTAATTTTAATTTTACGTTGTCTGTTGTTTTTATTTTTTCTTTTATGTTCAAAATAATCTTCATCAATTCAATTATATATATATATATATATATATATATATATACGAGGTCTCTTAGATAATAAACCGACCCTTTTATTTTTTTTTTTAACTATATGGATTTGAATGACATGCGATTACACCAATCATGCTTGAACCCTCGTGCGCCTTGAGTGAGATGTGGTCCCGCCCTCTCGGCTGAATTCCTTTGTTTCACACGCTGCTCGAGATGGCGCGCGTTGCTTTATCAAAATTTTTTCTGGACCTGTGAGGAATATCCGAGTGGACACTATTCGAGAAATTAAGCTGGTTTTCTGTGAAAAGTTTAACGGCTGATGAGAGATTATGGGGTGTTTCTGTCGGTGTAAGGACTTCCCACGGAGCGGGACGTCCTGCAGCGCTTCCAGGCGCTGTCGTCGGCCTGTTTCGAGCTGAAAACATCCTAATTTAAGGCTTAATTCACCCAGGACATCGTGAGAGAACAGAGAAGATTCAGAAGAGGCCGGCATGAGGAATTTATGCGGACATTCCACTGTTTAAGGACATTTTTTTAATGAAAGACGTACGCGCAAATCGCCGAGTCGTTTCCGTGACGACTCGGCAAATCTGTGTGCGCCGCGACAGGAAAAACACCTCCGTGTTGAAAACCATTTGTAGAATTCAGGCGGCTTTTAATGGCTTTCAACAAGTGAGTAACTGAGAAATTGTTTAACAGCTTGGGCATGTTCCAACTTGCCCGTTAAGATTTCCAACGGAGGTGTTTTTCCTGCCGCGACCCCCCGCGGTCGGGTCCAGCCCGACATGCGACTCTGCCCGCACGTTCTTTCATTACAAAATGACCGTTAACAATGGAATGTCCGAATAAACTCCTCATGCTGACTTCTTCTGAAAGTTCTCTGTTCTCTGACGACTTACTGCGTCAACAGAGCCTGAAATGTGGAAGTTTTCAACTTGAAACGGCGAGACGCTGCCGCCTCGAAGCGCAGATCGCCGTCAGGCGCCGTGGACCGTCCTTAAAGCGACACTACCAGACCAAAATCTCTCATCAGCCGTTAAAATTTTTACCGAAAACCAGCTGAATTTATTGAATGGTGTCCACTCAGTTGTGCCTTACAGTTTTGAAAAAAATGTTATCAAACAAAGCAACAGTCTCTGAGCCATTCCTGAACAATGAAAAAAATCGACGAGCGGGTGGACGACTCCTCACTCAAAGACTGCCCACAGGCGAATGACGTAACCGACAGGCATGAAAAAACTCTCGCATGCTCACGAGGGTTCAAGCATGTCTGATGCACTTCCTGCACCGGTTCATCTTCGTATATCTAGACGATATACTCATCTTTTCTCCGGATCCTGAGACTCATGTCAGGCATGTACGTCAGGTCCTGCAGCGGTTGTTGGAGAACCGGCTGTTTGTGAAGGGCGAGAAGTGTGAGTTCAACCGCACTTCTTTGTCCTTCCTGGGGTTCATCATCTCCTCCAACTCCGTCGCTCCTGATCCGGCCAAGGTTGCGGCGGTGAGAGACTGGCCCCAACCCACAAGCCGTAGGAAATTGCAACAGTTCCTAGGCTTTGCTAATTTCTACAGGAGGTTCATTAAGGGCTACAGTCAGGTAGTTAGCCCCCTGACAGCCCTGACCTCACCAAAAGTCCCCTTCACCTGGTCGGATCAGTGCGATGTCGCATTCAAGGAGTTGAAACGTCGCTTCTCGTCTGCACCTGTTCTGGTGCAGCCCGATCCTAATTGCCAGTTAGTGGTTGAAGTGGACGCCTCGGACTCAGGGATAGGAGCCGTGCTGTCCCAGAGCGGGAAGACCGATAAGGTCCTTCACCCGTGTGCCTATTTTTCCCGCAGGTTGACCCCAGCCGAACGGAACTATGACGTCGGCAATCGAGAGCTCCTTGCGGTGAAAGAGGCTCTTGAGGAGTGGAGACATCTGTTGGAGGGAACGTCCGTGCCATTCACGGTCTTCACTGGCCACCGGAACCTGGAGTATATCAGGACCTCCAAGCGGCTGAACCCCAGGCAAGCCCGCTGGTCACTGTTCTTCGGCCGTTTTGACTTCCGGATCATCTACCGTCCCGGGACCAAAAACCAAAGATCGGATGCTTTGTCCCGGGTACATGAAGATGAGGTCAAAACGGAGCCGTCGGATCCCCCGGAACCCATCATCCCGGAGTCCGCTATCGTGGCCGCTCTCACCTGGGACGTGGAGAAGACCGTCCGGGAGGCCCTGACACGAGACCCGGACCCCGGAACCGGACCGAAGAACAAACTTTACGTCCCACCAGAAGCCAGGGCTGCAGTTTTGGACTTCTGTCACGGTTCTAAGCTCTCCTGTCATCCTGGGGTGCGAAGAACCGTGGCGCTCTGGTGGGCGTCCCTGGAGGCCGACGTCCGGGGTTACATCCAGGCCTGTACCACCTGCGCCAGGGGCAAGGCGGACCACCGCAAGACACCGGGATTGCTACAGCCGCTGCCCGTGCCTCATCGCCCCTGGTCTCACATCGGCCTGGATTTTGTCACGGGTCTCCCGCCGTCCCAGGGAAACACCATCGTCCTCACGATAGTGGACCGATTCTCCAAGGCGGCCCACTTCGTGGCCCTCCCGAAGCTACCAACGGCCCAGGAGACAGCGGACCTCCTAGTCCACCACGTCGTCCGTCTGCATGGGATACCATCAGACATCGTCTCCGATCGCGGACCCCAGTTCTCCTCGCATGTTTGGAGGAGCTTTTGCCGGGAACTGGGGGCCACGGTCAGTCTCTCGTCCGGGTATCACCCCCAGACCAACGGACAAGCAGAACGGGCCAACCAGGAGATGGAGCAGACCCTACGCTGTGTGACAGCCGCGCACCCGACGGCCTGGAGTACCCACCTGGCCTGGATCGAGTACGCCCACAACAGTCAAGTGTCGTCCGCCACCGGCCTCTCCCCTTCGAGGTGTGCTTGGGGTATCAACCCCCGTTGTTTCCGGTGGTTGAGGGGGAGGTCGGTGTGCCCTCGGTCCAGGCCCACCTACGGAAGTGCCGTCGGGTGTGGCGTGCCGCCCGTTCTGCTTTGTTGAGGGCCCGGACGAGGGCGAAGAACCATGCAGACCGGCGGCGGGCCCCGGCTCCCACGTATCGTCCTGGGCAGGAGGTATGGTTGTCCACCAAGGACATTCCCCTTCAAGTGGACTCCCCGAAACTGCAGGAACGATACATTGGTCCTTACAAGATTCTCAAGGTCATCAATCCCGCCGCAGTAAGGCTCCAGCTTCCGGCCTCACTGCGGATTCATCCGGTATTCCATGTCTCCAGGATTAAACCCCATCACACCTCACCCCTCTGCACTCCGGGTCCGGCGCCACCTCCTGCCCGGATCATCGACAGAGAGCCGGCCTGGACCGTGCGCCGGCTCCTCGACGTTCGACGAATGGGCCGGGGTTTTCAGTACTTGGTGGACTGGGAGGGGTACGGCCCGAGGAACGCTCCTGGGTGAAGAAGGGCTTCATCCTGGACCCGGCCCTCCTGGCCGACTTCTACCGTCGCCACCCTGACAAACCCGGTCGTGCGCCAGGAGGCGCCCGTTGAGGGGGGGGTCCTGTTGTGTGGGCCGCTGAAGAGGAGGTACTGCTGGCCCACCACCACTAGAGGGCGCCCTGCCTGGAGTGCGGGCTCCAGGCACCAGAGGGCGCTGCCGCCTCACAGGAGCAGCCAGGACGACAGCTGTCATCCATCACTAGAGACAGCTGATCCCAATCAATACGGAGGTATATCAGCAGGACGGCATCTCCACCTCATTTGCCGAGATATCGCCATACCTAAGAGGTAACGACTCTCAGCCGTTCGTGAGTATTGTTCTGTACGTGTTTTTGCAGGAGTACCTGTTTAATCTCTGGACCGCAGGAGCTGGTGACTGGGAGCTAGGACAGCACTCCTTTCCCCCTGAGAGATAACTGCTTACTCTGCACATTCTTGATTGTTGTTGACGAGAGGTGGAGGTGGACTCTCCACCCTCCGTGTTGCTGGGTGCAGCCGCATCCACACCTGACTGTTTCTGTTTCCTGCCAGCAGTACCGGATCCGGCGAGCGGATGGCAGTGGCCACCTGGGAATTCGGGACTTGGCGGCTCCAGTATCCCCGGGGTCCGGTGGCGGAGGAGATCGGGTTGGTTCCGGTTCGACTTGGACAGACGTCTCCTATCGTCGAGCCTGCCCACACGACACCTTTGAATTAGACTTAATCTCTCTATTGTTATCAGTTGTATTTGTTGTGCCCTTTTTTCACAACAGTAAAAACAGTGTTATTTGATTCCTCCATTGTCCGTTCATTGTCGCCCCCTGTTGTGGGTCCGTGTTCCTACACTTTCACAACAAGCTGTCCAATTAAAGAATACACAAGAAAACTGAAGTATGGCAACTGTCCATAGATCACAAAATGTTTACAAAACGCCTGCAAGAAGAAAAATGCACTATACAGAGAATTTATAAGACTGAGAACTAAGGAGGCAGAAAATAAATATAAACAATATAGAAATAAGTTAACAAAGATCATAAGATCTCGCAAAAAAGATTATTATAGTACATTATTAGATAATAACAAACATAATATAAAGGGAATGTGGGGTGTACTAAACAGCATTATAAGAGGTAGTTCTAAACAGTTACAATATCCTGAGTATTTTATTGATGACGGTAATGTAATTTGTAATAAAAATGATGTGGCTGACAATCTAAATAATTTTTTTGTAAATGTGGGACCTGATCTTGCAGGAAAAATCTCTGATCCTGGGACAGTTGGGAAAAACATGGATGGATTGATAGAACGAAATTATAATTCAATGTTTCTCAAAGCGGTGGAGGAGAAAGAAATATTAGATATTGTTAAAAATGTAAAAACAAAACATCATCTGATTATAATGACATTGATATGACAACAGTAAACAAGGTCATTGAAGGGATCTCAAAACCTTTAACATGCATCTGTAATTTATCATTTCAAACTGGTTCATTCCCAAACAAGATGAAAATAGCCAAAGTCATTCCACTGTACAAAACTGGGAACAAGCATCATTTCAACAACTACAGACCTGTGTCTTTACTTCCACAATTTTCCAGAATACTGGAAAAACTCTTTAATAATAGGTTGGATATATTCATTGTAAAGCACAAATTACTCTCCAATAACCAATATGGTTTTAGATCAAACAGTACAACATCATTAGCAATAATACAAGCAATTAAAGAAATCACAAATGGCATTGAACAAAAGAAATATGCAGTTGGAATATTTGTTGACATTAAAAAGCCTTTGACACAATCAACCATGAAATATTAATTAAAAAACTGGAAAGATATGGCATCAGAGGTATTGTATCAGACTGGGTTAGAAGTTATTTACAACAGAGACAGCAGTTTGTTAACATCGGTGATGTCAGTTCTGAATGTTTGGACATTGTTTGTGGGGTACCACAGGGTCAGTGTTGGGGCCCATACTATTTATATTGTATATTAATGATATTTGTAAGGTGTCACAGATACTCGAACTGGTGTTGTTTGCTGATGACACAAATATTTTATGTTCTGTGGACAATTTAAAAGAAATGGTAGAGGAAAACACTGAAGAAATAAAACAAAATATAGTTTGACTGAAACAAACTGCCACTGAACTTAAATAAAATAAAACTAATGTTATGAGCAATGAGCAAGTATGAATACAGATAGACGGGGTGCAGATTGAAAGGGTTGATGAAAATAAATTCCTTGGGGTAATAATAGCTGAGAAAATCAGTTGGAAACCACACATCAAATATATACAAACCAAAATATCAAGAAAGCAAAGCAAAACATGTTCTGGATCATAAATCACTCCGCAGCCTATACTGTTCCACTGTCTGACTGTATTTCAATTACTGTGTAGAAATTTGGGGTAATAACTATATGAGTTCAATGAAATCACTAATTATTCTTCAAAAAAATGGCAATACGGATCAAGATCAGACTCACTCACTTTTCTTAAAATCAAAACTATTAAAATGAACAGACATAGTAAAATTGCAAACAGCACAGATCTCGTACAAGGCAAAAAAAATGACCTTTTACCAAAAAACATACAGAAATTGTTCAGGGATCAAGAGGGAGGACATCAATTACGAGGGAAATACAACTTAAAAATTAACAAAATCCGCACAAACAAGAAACGATTTTGTATTTCATTCTGTGGGGTCAGACTGTGGAGCGGTATGAATGAGGAGTTAAAGCAGCGTCCAAACATTCAACAGTTTAAAACAAATATAAAATGTGTTTTCATGGGATACAGGGATTAAGTGTGAGAGTCAAAAGGTGTTCACGGGAAACTGTTATTGATTTCTATATTTGTTTATGGATTTATTTATGTTCATTATTAGTTGTGTCTATGTTTTCTGTTGTGTTTTGTTTGGTGGGTTCCTTATGTCTTTGTCTTTTTTCTAAAATTGTATTGTATCATTGTATCATTATTATTGTTATTATTAGTCGTTGCTATTATTATTATTATTATTATCATCAAATCAAATCAATTTTATTTATATAGCGCCAAATCACAAAAACAGTTGCCCCAAGGCACTTTATATTGTAAGGCAAGGCCATACAATAATTACGTAAAAACCCCAACGGTCAAAACGACCCCCCTGTGAGCAAGCACTTGGCGACAGTGGGAAGGAAAAACTACCTTTTAACAGGAAAGAAACCGCCAGCAGAACCAGGCTCAGGGAGGGGCAGTCTTCTGCTGGGACTGGTTGGGGCTGAGGGAGAGAACCAGGAAAAAGACATGCTGTGGAGGGGGGCAGAGATCAATCACTAATGATTAAATGCAGAGTGGTGCATACAGAGCAAAAAGAGAAAGAAACAGTGCATCATGGGAACCCCCCAGCAGTCTACATCTATAGCAGCATACTAAGGGATGGTTCAGGGTCACCTGATCCAGCCCTAACTATAAGCTTTAGCAAAAAGGAAAGTTTTAAGCCTAATCTTAAAAGTAGAGAGGGTGTCTGTCTCCCTGATCTGAATTGGGAGCTGGTTCCACAGGAGAGGAGCCTGAAAGCTGAAGGCTCTGCCTCCCATTCTACTCTTACAAACCCTAGGAACTACAAGTAAGCCTGCAGTCTGAGAGCGAAGCGCTCTATTGGGGTGATATGATACTATGAGGTCCCTAAGATAAGATGGGACCTGATTATTCAAAACCTTATAAGTAAGAAGAAGAATTTAAATTCTATTCTAGAATTAACAGGAAGCCAATGAAGAGAGGCCAATATGGGTGAGATATGCTCTCTCCTTCTAGTCCCCGTCAGTACTCTAGCTGCAGCATTTTGAATTAACTGAAGGCTTTTTAGGGAACTTTTAGGACAACCTGATAATAATGAATTACAATAGTCCAGCCTAGAGGAAATAAATGCATGAATTAGTTTTTCAGCATCACTCTGAGACAAGACCTTTCTGATTTTAGAGATATTGCGTAAATGCAAAAAAGCAGTCCTACATATTTGTTTAATATGCGCTTTGAATGACATATCCTGATCAAAAATGACTCCAAGATTTCTCACAGTATTACTAGAGGTCAGGGTAATGCCATCCAGAGTAAGGATCTGGTTAGACACCATGTTTCTAAGATTTGTGGGGCCAAGTACAATAACTTCAGTTTTATCTGAGTTTAAAAGCAGGAAATTAGAGGCCATCCATGTCTTTATGTCTGTAAGACAATCCTGCAGTTTAGCTAATTGGTGTGTGTCCTCTGGATTGTCAATAATATTTTTAAGGAAACAGGGATTGATATGTAAATCATTATACAGGGAGAAGGGGTGGGATTACATAGGTTTCGACTTCTTCTCACTCCTTTTTGAACTAATTTTAATTTTACGTTGTCTGTTGTTTTTATTTTTTCTTTTATGTTCAAAATAATCTTCATCAATTCAATTATATATATATATATATATATATATATATACGAGGTCTCTTAGATAATAAACCGACCCTTTTATTTTTTTTTTTTAACTATATGGATTTGAATGACATGCGATTACACCAATCATGCTTGAACCCTCGTGCGCCTTGAGTGAGATGTGGTCCCGCCCTCTCGGCTGAATTCCTTTGTTTCACACGCTGCTCGAGATGGCGCGCGTTGCTTTATCAAAATTTTTTCTGGACCTGTGAGGAATATCCGAGTGGACACTATTCGAGAAATTAAGCTGGTTTTCTGTGAAAAGTTTAACGGCTGATGAGAGATTATGGGGTGTTTCTGTCGGTGTAAGGACTTCCCACGGAGCGGGACGTCCTGCAGCGCTTCCAGGCGCTGTCGTCGGCCTGTTTCGAGCTGAAAACATCCTAATTTAAGGCTTAATTCACCCAGGACATCGTGAGAGAACAGAGAAGATTCAGAAGAGGCCGGCATGAGGAATTTATGCGGACATTCCACTGTTTAAGGACATTTTTTAATGAAAGACGTACGCGCAAATTCGCCGAGTCGTTTCCGTGACGACTCGGCAAATCTGTGTGCGCCGCGACAGGAAAAACACCTCCGTGTTGAAAACCATTTGTAGAATTCAGGCGGCTTTTAATGGCTTTCAACAAGTGAGTAACTGAGAAATTGTTTAACAGCTTGGGCATGTTCCAACTTGCCCGTTAAGATTTCCAACGGAGGTGTTTTTCCTGCCGCGACCCCCCGCGGTCGGGTCCAGCCCGACATGCGACTCTGCCCGCACGTTCTTTCATTACAAAATGACCGTTAACAATGGAATGTCCGAATAAACTCCTCATGCTGACTTCTTCTGAAAGTTCTCTGTTCTCTGACGACTTACTGCGTCAACAGAGCCTGAAATGTGGAAGTTTTCAACTTGAAACGGCGAGACGCTGCCGCCTCGAAGCGCAGATCGCCGTCAGGCGCCGTGGACCGTCCTTAAAGCGACACTACCAGACCAAAATCTCTCAATCAGCCGTTAAAATTTTTACCGAAAACCAGCTGAATTTATTGAATGGTGTCCACTCAGTTGTGCCTTACAGTTTTGAAAAAAATGTTATCAAACAAAGCAACAGTCTCTGAGCCATTCCTGAACAATGAAAAAAATCGACGAGCGGGTGGACGACTCCTCACTCAAAGACTGCCCACAGGCGAATGACGTAACCGACAGGCATGAAAAACTCTCGCATGCTCACGAGGGTTCAAGCATGTCTGATGTAATCACACGTGATTCAAATCCATATGGTTTTTGAAAAAAATAATAAGGTCGCATACTTTTCTAATAGACCTCGTATATATATATATATATATATATATATATATATATATATATATATATATATATATATATATATATATATATATATATATAAATAAAATAAAAAAATTCTCCCTCTCATACTAAAAGATCATGGTGCCTCCAACCTTAGAACTTCAAGACAGCCTCCACAAGTAATTTTCAAGCTTTAGTTCATATTAGTCAGCGCAGTCTTGTTTGAGGGCGGGCGCTCGAGGGGTAAAATATGACACATAAGATGTCATTTCTCTACATCTGGGTACAGTAACATGGCATTTTCTCTCAGTTTTTGGGCAAATTACATGCAAATGAAGTGGAAATGCAAAGAAAAAGTGACGATGTGGTGGGAAGTGGACATTGTGGTTGTGGTTTGTTGATGACCTGGAGCACAAATGTGTCGAGGCAGTTTTGCAGGCAAGAGACCGGAGCTATTCTGGTTAGCTGTGTCGGCTAACACTTACCGACACGACGTCTCCCAGTCACTTCATGTTCCCTTCTCCACTGGGAACAGAAAAAAAAAAGACTTTTCACAACTACTTTGGTGAAAACAGAATACCATTTGTCCATGTGAAGTTATCCTGTGTATATACTGCACAACGGGATGGGAGGTCCCCATAAGTGGTCAAATCCCGCGATATCATGTAGGATTCAAACGAGACTGCGGTGCCCTATAGCATTATATTATATATTATATAGCAATGCTTTTGAGCTACCTCTAAAAATTAATTTATACATACAAAATTTTACACAGCAGGGGGGTCGGAGTGTCAAATTTGAAAACTTTGCAAAATCAGTACCACCCTACTGTTCATGTATCATCCCCTGACTTGTTGAAGGAAACTGGCTGTAAAAGTCATGATTTGTATTAACAACAATTCTATTATTCATTTTGTCCAACTACCGTGTTTTCTGGACTATAAATCCCACTGTTCTTACTTGTTTGGCTGTCCCTGCAATCTATATTTCAAAGTGCTGCAGCAGTCCCAGTACCCCATATTCCAGCACCCCCTCTCCCATCAGGACACTTTGGGGGACCTGATCGTTCACCTTTTCCAAGTCCACAAAACACATGTAGACTGGTTGAGCATACTTCCCACTCTAATATCCATGCGAGGAGAAAGAGCTTGTCCACCATTTCATTTTGACAGTTTAATTTAATTTTGCAATCACTCCACCAACGTACATACAAATTGGATCAAAGACCACAAAAATACCATCTTTATATATATATATATATATATATATATATATATATATATATATATATATATATATATATATACATATATATATATATACACACACAGTGGTCCCTTGTTTATCTGTTCCCAGTGGAGAAGGGAACATGAAGTGACTGGGAGACGTCGTGTCGGTAAGTGTTAGCCGACACAGCTAACCAGAATAGCTCCGGTCTCTTGCCTGCAAAACTGCCTCGGACACATTTGTGCTCCAGGTCATCAACAAACCACAACCACAATGTCCACTTTCCCACCACATCGTCACTTTTTTCTTTGCATTTCCACTTCATTTGCATGTCATTTGCCCAAAAACTGAGAGGAAAATGCCATGTTACTGTACCCAGATGTAGAGAAATGACATCTTATGTGTCATATTTTACCCCTCGAGCGCCCGCCCTCAAACAAGACTGCGCTGACTAATATGAACTAAAGCTTGAAAATTACTTGTGGAGGCTGTCTTGAAGTTCTAAGGTTGGAGGCACCATGATCGTTTAGTATGAGAGGGAGAATTTTTTTATTTTATTTTTATTTATATATATATATATATATATATATATATATATATATATATATATATATATACGAGGGTCTATTAGAAAAGTATCCAACCTTATTATTTTTTCAAAAACCATATGGATTTGAATCACGTGTGATTACATCAGACATGCTTGAACCCTCATGGGCATGCGAGAGTTTTTTCACGCCTGTCGGTTACGTCATTCGCCTGTGGGCAGTCTTTGAGTGAGGAGTCGTCCACCCGCTCGTCGATTTTTTTCATTGTTTAGGAATGGCTCAGAGACTGTGCTTTGTTTGATAAAAATTTTTTCAAAACTGTAAGGCACAACTGAGTGGACACCATTCAATAAATTCAGCTGGTTTTGGTAAAAATTTTAACGGCTGATGAGAGATTTTGGTCTGGTAGTGTCGCTTTAAGGACGGTCCACGGCGCCCTGACGGCGATCTGCGCTTCGATGGCGGGCAGCGTCTCGCCGTTTCAAGTTGAAAACTTCCACATTTCAGGCTCTGTTGACGCAAGTAAGTCGTCAGAGAACAGAGAACTTTCAGAAGAAGTCAGCATGAGGAGTTTATTCGGACATTCCATTGTTAACGGTCATTTTGTAATGAAAGAACGTGCGGGCAGAGTCGCATGTCGGGCTGGACCCGACCGCGGGGGGTCGCGGCAGGAAAAACACCTCCGTTGGAAATCTTAACGGGCAAGTTGGAACATGCCCAAGCTGTTAAACAATTTCTCAGTTACTCACTTGTTGAAAGCCATTAAAAGCCGCCTGAATTCTACAAATGGTTTTCAACACGGAGGTGTTTTTCCTGTCGCGACGCACACAGATTTGCCGAGTCGTCACGGAAACGACTCGGCGAATTTGCGCGTACGTCTTTCATTAAAAAATGTCCTTAAACAGTGGAATGTCCGCATAAATTCCTCATGCCGGCCTCTTCTGAATCTTCTCTGTTCTCTCACGATGTCCTGGGTGAATTAAGCCTTAAATTAGGATGTTTTCAGCTCGAAACAGGCCGACGACATCGCCTGGAAGCGCTGCAGGACGTCCCGCTCCGTGGGAAGTCCTTACACCGACAGAAACACCCCATAATCTCTCATCAGCCGTTAAACTTTTCACAGAAAACCAGCTTAATTTCTCGAATAGTGTCCACTTGGATATTCCTCACAGGTCCAGAAAAAATTTGATTAAAGCAACGCGC
Source organism: Thalassophryne amazonica (assembly GCF_902500255.1). Classification (NCBI taxonomy): domain Eukaryota; kingdom Metazoa; phylum Chordata; class Actinopteri; order Batrachoidiformes; family Batrachoididae; genus Thalassophryne; species Thalassophryne amazonica. Next base: position 901,566 of record NC_047122.1, read on the forward strand.
GCCATCTCGAGCAGTGTGTGAAACAAAGGAATTCAGCCGAGAGGGCGGGACCACATCTCACTCAAGGCCTGCCCACAGGGAAATGATGTCACCGACACGCGTGAAAAAACTCACGCATGCGCACGAGGGTTCAAGCATGATTGGTGTAATCGCATGTCATTCAAATCCATATAGTTAAAAAAAAAAATAAAAGGGTCGGTTTATTATCTAAGAGACCTCGTATATATATTTACGAGGTCTGTCTGAAAAGTAACAGACCTTTTAATTTTTTTCAAAAACTATATGGATTTGAATCATGTGTGCTTGCATCAGCCAAGCTTGAACCTTTGTGCGCATGCGTGAGTTTTTTCATACCTGTCGGTTGCATCATTTGCCTGTGGGCAGGCTTTGAATGAGCACTGGTCCAGCCCCCTCGTCGGATTTTCATTGTCAGGGAAATGGCTGAGCGACTGCCGCTTTGCTCCATGAATTTTTTCAGAAACTCTGTGAGACAGCCAGTTGGAAACTATTCGAAAGATTCAGATGGCTTTCGGTGAAGATTCTGTCTGCATCACACGGATTAAGGAGTGTTAAAACCTTTTTAAAGACGGCCCCACGGCTGGCGGACGGCATGCGGTGCACCGAGCGGCCATCGACAGGCTGGAACGACCAGATCATTTCCAAACTGAACGCTGTGTTGATCTGGGACGTCGTGTGACTACCACAGAAATGGCAAGAGAGCTGGACATAGCACTTTTGTGGCACATTCCACTGTTACAGGAGATTTTGTAATGAAAGACTTGTGGAGGAATTCGCACGTCGGCACGGAGCTGCTCATGGCGCACAACAAAAAAAACACCTCCGTGTTGGAAACCATTCGGAAGATTCAGACAGCTTTCGATGGCTTTTCAGTCGAGTGAGTATCCGAGAAATTGTGTAACAGCTGGACATGCCACAACATGTCCTGTGAGACTTCCAACACAGAGGTGTTGTTTTTGTTGCGCGCAATGAGCGGCTCCGTACAGGAAAAACACCTCCATTGGAAGCCTTAAGGACAAGTTGGAACATGCCCTCCTGTTAAACAATTTCTCAGATACTCACTCAACTGAAAGCCACCAAACGCTGCCTGGATTTTACAAATGGTTATCAACACGGAGGTGTTTCTCCTGTGGTGGGCGCGCCACACCGGCTGCGAGCCGATGCGCCAATCTGTCCACCAGTGTTGCCACAGTTACTTTGAAAAAGTAATCCAATTACTGATTACTAATTACTCCTTGAAAAAGTAACTTAGTTACTTTACTGATTACTCAATTGGAAAAGTAACTAAGTTAGATTACTAGTTACTTTTTTAGTTACTTTCCCCAGCTGCCGACAACAACCCTCTGCCACCTCAAAATGACAATGATACCTGTTTTGTCAAAACTCACTTTATAGTCACCCTTTCTTGACTTCAATGAAATAAATACTTGTTTTATAAAAAGTAAAATATTATTAAACTATTGACAGCACTGCAACAGTAAAACTTGCAGTTTCTAACCTACATTGTTTATAAATGTAACTATAAAATTCATTCTAACATTTAAATTATCTCTAAACATTTTTACTTGTCGAAATTATTATTATTTTAAGTAGTATTAGTAGTTGTAGTAAAAAAACGGCTTCAAAACTGGACCTTTAATCTAGGGGTGTTGTGGGGGGGGGGGGCACATCCCTGCCCCACGCCCCCATTCCACCTGGATTCGCCCCTGCTTTGGTGTTTGAGCACAAAGAATGGATAACATTTATTTATGCAGAAAACAGGACCAGATTTACAGGTAAGAAAGTTTTATTGCGTTTTCACATCATGTGGTCCTCAGAAAGAGAGTTTAGGTGCATTTGAGTGGAAAATAGTGTTAGTTGTTGACGCGTCGCGTAGGATCAGCTGTTTTTAGCAGCAGATACGGAGCGGCTCAGCTCAGAATTCTAAATAAAGGAGAGAAAAAAAAGCACGAGTCGTAGCTGCTGCAAAAAAACGCGGATGAAAAGGTCACAGCTCGCTTAAAGTGGGCAGTTCAGTCGAACCCCGACCTCCTGTCCATGGACCAAGTTTAATGCTGCTGTCGACCCACAATGAAAAAATAATAGTAACACACAGTGACATGGAGAAGTAACTTTAATCTGATTACTGATTTGGAAAGATTAACGCGTTAGATTACTCGTTACTAAAAAAAGTGGTCAGATTAGAGTAACGCGTAAGTAAGTAACGCGTTACCGGCATCACTGCTGTCCGCACATCTTTCATTAAAAAAATCTCCTTTAACAGTGGAATGTCCAGATAAACTGCTGATTTCGACCTCTTCTGAAAGTTCTCTGTTCTCTCACGACGTCCTGGGTCAACAGAGGCTTAAATTTGGAGGTTTTCAGGTTGAATCAGGATGATGACGTCGCCTCGGAGTGCTGCGCGATGTCCCGCTCCGTGGGAAGTCCTTACAGCGATAGAAACAATCCAAAATCTCTCATCAGCCATTAAATTTTTTACCGAAAATCAGCTGAATTTCTCGAATGGTGTCCACTTGGATGTGCCTCACAGTTTTTGAAAAAATTTTGATCAAGCACAGCGCCAGTCTCTCAGTAACTTCTCAGACAAAGGAATTCCGACAGGGGGGCTGGACCACTCCTTCCACAAGGCGTGCTCACAGGCGAATGACGTCACCGACAGGCGTGAAAAAACTCACACATGCGCACGAGGGTTCAAGCTTGGCTGATGTAATCACACATGATTCAAATCCATATAGTTTTTAAAAAAAATAATAAGGTCGGATACTTTTCTAACAGACCTCGTATATATATATATATATATATATATATATATATAAACCCTTCTCTGTCATCACATCAAAAGCTTTTCCTTTTATGGGGGAACCTGGAATTTGAGGCATATTTTATAAATGGGGACACGTTCCTGTTGCTATGGCTAAATTTTTGAGGTCATGTCATATCATACAGATGCGGATTTTTATTTTAATTTATCCATCTTATTTTGTGCAAATGTGGATTTTTGGGGGAAAACTGCACAAGGAAGAACTTCTCTGTGCAAAATACTTTCCAGTCTGCATCCTATGATGGTTTCTGACATCCTGAACGATCACAGGTGCCGTGTGTGTATGTTTCGCCACAGAGAAAAAGTCTGACTGGAGAAGACTCAGGGTGCACGAGTCCTGAGCTCATCCTACACACGCCTCCGATGCACGTGCGTGCGGGGTGCTGCTGTTTTCAGTTGACCATTGAGGAATAACGGACATCTTGATGGATTATTTAACTGACTCATGCAAACACAGTAGGTAAACATGAATTTGTGTGATATTTCAGAAAAGAATTTGTAACCTTACAAAAATGAACTTTTTAAGCTCACGTCATCAACCTGGGTGTGTTGTGTGTGTGTGTGTCACACAGAAAACAGTATTATTATGAATCAACTATATTGGAAATTTGTACAAATTGTAATCATGGCAGACTGTGATTTTTTTCTTTGGCGGGTTGACTGACAGGCTCGTCTGTCCAGGGCGGGTCCCACTGACTCCAAGGGCGGGCACAGCTCCCTACGGCCCACCCATGACGTCGGGCCTGGGTTGTCCTTCATGGAGGTGTAGCAGAAATGTAGTCCAAGACAGAACCCAGTGCATTTTGTGTGGGGATCCATTTTTTTCTTTTTCTTTTTTGTATCTTAATTGCAGTTGCATCTCAGTTTGCCATGAAACAATGCATAGACTTCAATAAAAGTCACTCACTGGTAGAGAAGTTAAATGTCTTTCAAGTGTACCAAAAGACCTTCAGCTGAACTGGCTGTGTGTAGTTTAGTGTTTGGTGGTTGAAGGACTGGAATCTCAGCTGAAGACCATTGTGTTTTTTACACTGAGACATCTCGAGTACTGCAAAGTTCACAACACAGTGTCAGCAGTATAGTAGAAGGCACAGTATATCCTTGAGATAGGTTTATTGAATCCATCTGGGGGCGTGGTTTAGGGCACATTAGTATCTACCGGGTGCAACCTGAGCCTTGAGCTCAAAGGGACGAGATTATGGCTCCACATTTATGTAAGGGTGTGTTGTGGATGTTTTGCAGACATACTATAATGTCACCCAGACAGAGTGTCACCTGTCATCCCCTTTAATAGAAGTGCACAATATGCAGTTGCAGTGGTATTTGAATGGATGCAAGAGTAAGGTTTGGTTGTCCCTGTTCATAAAATATATAACAGGTGGATTAACATCTACATGCATACTGCATTCCTCATTTATGTTACGCCGCTGTGTTTCGATGCCAGATGGTCATGACGCACTTTGCCTATGCAGATCCAAAAACTTTACAAATTAGAGCTCCATAAAAACTATCATGCGATGTGTGGTTATGATGTCATTGGCAGGGGCGTAGCACCAAATTCTGGGGACCTAGGTACTAGCCATATTGAAGGACCCCCCCCACTGTTATGTTCTTTTTTATTAACACAAACACCAAATTTCTAATGCGTAGTCAAACCAGGTCTAAATCATGTATACCTTAGATCACACCTGGGAGTCAGAACCCTTTTAAATTGCACCATTTTCTAGAAAATGGTTGCAATTTGGTCCCCCAGACCCACCACCTCAATATTAGCTAGCTTTCAAGCTACCTCTCTTTTCAAGAATTTTGATTTAGCAGCGGCTTTCCTTCATTTTAGTTTTCTTTCCCTGTCCTTTTTTCTCTTCTTTTTTGAAATCTGGACTTTGCTTTTTTAGGAAAGACATATTTTATTTCAGCCTAAACACTAGGGCTGCAACTAACAATTATTTTAGTACAACCCCTGGCAAAAATTATGGAATCACCGGCCTCAGAGGATGTTCATTCAGTTGTTTAATTTTGTAGAAAAAAGCAGATCACAGACATGACACAAAACTAAAGTCATTTCAAATGGCAACTTTCTGGCTTTAAGAAACACTATAAGAAATCAGGAAAAATAATTGTGGCAGTCAGTAACGGTTACCTTTTTAGACCAAGCAGAGGGAAAAAAATATGGACTCACTCAATTCTGAGGAATAAATTATGGAATCACCCTGTAAATTTTCATCCCCAAAACTAACACCTGCATCAAATCACATCTGCTCGTTAGTCTGCATCTAAAAAGGAGTGATCACACCTTGGAGAGCTGTTGCACCAAGTGGACTGACATGAATCATGGCTCCAACACGAGAGATGTCAATTGAAACAAAGGAGAGGATTATCAAACTCTTTAAAAGAGAGTAAATCATCACGCAATGTTGCAAAAGATGTTGGTTGTTCACAGTCAGCTGTGTCTAAACTCTGGACCAAATACAAACAACATGGGACGGTTGTTAAGGCAAACATACTGGTAGACCAAGGACGACATCAAAGCGTCAAGACAGAAACTTAAAGCAATATGTCTCAAAAATCAAAAAATGTACAACAAAACAAATGAGGAACGAATGGGAGGAAACTGGAGTCAACGTCTGTGACCGAACTGTAAGAAACCGCCTAAAGGAAATGGGATTTACATACAGAAAAGCTAAACGAAAGCCATCATTAACACCTAAACAGAAAAAAAACAAGGTTACAATGGGCTAAGGAAAAGCAATCGTGGACTGTGGATGACTGGATGAAAGTCATATTCAGCGATGAATCTGGAATCTGCATTGGGCAAGGTGATGATGCTGGAACTTTTGTTTGGGGCCGTTCCAATGAAATTTATAAAGATGACTGCCTGAAGAGAACATGTTTGGGGATGATGAAATTATTTTTCAAGATGATAATGTTGTGTGGGCCGCTGAAGAGGAGGTACTGCTGGCCCACCATCACCAGAGGGCGCCCTGCCTGGAGTGCGGGCTCCAGGCACCAGAGGGCGCCGCCGCCTCACGGGAGCAGCCTCGGTGACAGCTGTCACCCATCACCTGAGACAGCTGACGGCAATCATCAGTGGGGTATATCAGCAGAACGGCATCTCCACCTCATTGCCGAGATATCGTTTCTACCAGAGAGGTAACATATCAAAGCCTACTGAGTACACAGTTTTGACTGAGCTAGTTATTGGTTTACTGTTCCAACGAGAGGTGGAGGTACCTTTCCTGCCGTTCGGAGTTCTGGGTGCAAACGCGCCCCCATCTAACTGTTCTTTTTCCCTCGCCAGCAGTATCAGGTCCGACACGCGGAGGCAGTGGCCACCTGGGAGTTCGGGACTTGGCGGCTCCAGTATTCCCGGGGTCCTGTGGCGGAGGAAGCCGTGTGGTTCCGGTCTTACCTTGGAGAGGCGTCTCCTATCTTCGAGCCTGCCCACACGACACCTTTGTGTATTGACTTTTGTCCATTTCTGTAATTGGTTGTATTCGTTGTGCACATTCACAACAGTAAAGCGTTGTTATTTTGACTTACTCCATTGTCCGTTCATTTGCGCCCCCTGTTGTGGGTCCGTGTTCCTACACTTTCCCAACAGATAATGCATCTTGCCATAGAGCAAAAACTGTGAAAACATTCCTTGCAAAAAGATACATAGGGTCTGTTATGTGTCGACGCGGGTTGAGGAGCGGACCTGTGTCAGACGGAACCCAGCGCTAAAAATAACCAGAAAGCGGTTCCAATAACAAAAACAATTTATTTATTTCACCCGCTGGTGCATAATAAAGTGTAAAAACTAAAATAGCGTCCTTCTGGTGGAGTGAAGGCTGGCACGCTCTCCAGCGCCCAAAAGGATCGAAGCCCGGCGCTCCCGGACTCACTATCACCGCCAAACACCCCCCAGGTGGACACGACAAACCGACTCTCTGCGAAGGATAGAAAAGGTGAGGTAAGTCAGCAGTTACAACTAATATCCTTCAAAAGACACACACTATCAGCAACACATTCAGGTCTGTATTTCAAGCTTTATGCAAATGAGCAGCTTCTCACAACAGGTGGAGGATCACTTGTCCGCACGCCACAGCAGTGAGAAGCAAGCTGCACAATTCTCATCACAATTCAAATATACTGCGTAACAAAATACCAAGTTACTTTCAGCAATTAGTCAAACACTTAATCACCTCTGATGTGTGCTGACAGCATGTGTCCCTCACCCTTCCTTGCTTCACGGGCTCGATGTGTCAAACCCAGGCGCGGTCCTCAGCGTCTCACAAACGAACATCACAAGGTCGAGTTCCCGGCAGTTCTGCTCGAATCACACATGACTTAAATGCAGAACACCATCCAATTATCTGCTTCAGCTGAAAGTCTTAAGGCTGCATGTGAGCACCATTCACAGGTGCTGCACATGATGTTGATGAGGGTGAGGACTCTTCAGCCAGCACCTTCTCCACAGACAATCAGTTTCCATGCCACCTGGAGAGCAAAGAAAAGAAAAGAACACCAAAATGTCCAGCCACACCCCCCAACACACAACAGTGTCAATGTCATGGCCTGCAAATAGTCCGGATCTTAATCCAATTGAAAATCTTTGGTGGAAGTTGAAGAAAATGGTCCATGACAAGGCTCCAACCTGCAAAGCTGATCTGCAACAGCAATCAGAGAAAGTTGGAGCCATATTGATGAAGAGTACTGTTTGTCACTCATTAAGAATTTGGTACAGAAGGAAAACAAATGCAAGCGTGAGTGCGTTCTGTTTGTTTTTGTGCATCCGGTCTGTTATCACATTGATAAAAAATGTCACGCGCTTGCTGTGGAGAATCATCATCTGACAGCGACAGCGTCTCGCTCTGCTACAAACCAGTGAATTAGTCATGCAGAGTTAAAACAATGAACACAGACAATCAGTGATGGAATTCAGGATACCACAAATCCCAGCCGCGGTACTGCTCGTCATGCTGTCGTATCATCTACGACAGTGATTCTCAACCGGGGTGGTGCCGCGGCACCCTAGGGTGCCGTGATCGATCATCAGGGGTGCCGTGGGTAGGGCTGTCACAACTATTACGATATTCGTCAATCGCGATTATTTTCGTATTCGCGATTATTTTTCATATTCGCGATTACGTGAATTATTTATTTATCCACAAAGCATAAAACGACTCAAAATCTGACGTCATTGTGCTGCAGCCTCGCTCTCGTCTTAAGGCAGGACAATAACATGGAGGCTGACGGCCGATTAAAACAGTGCCGTCTTCTTCAAAAGCCGTCTAAAATGCAAAGCTGTCGGTGTGTGTGTGTGTGTGTCTGTGTGTGTGCGTGCGCGCGGAGTTAACAGGCTGCAGACTGCGAGGGAGGGGGCGGGTGGGGTGTCAGCTTCACTCAGCTGACACGTTACAGTCTGAGAACCATCAGTGCGCAGCGAGTGCGGAGCAGAGAGAGGATTTTAACCCGAGTGAACAAGTTAAAAAAAAAAAAAAACATGAAGCTGCTTTTACTTCTCTCTGAACTTTCTCTAAAGGTGTGATTCTGCCGTTACCATCCTGTTCACACCATGTGCGCGTCGTATGCTGAATTTATGAGATCATGAGATGAAATAAATGGTCAAATAGCTTTAAAAACATATTTAAAAAATGAAAATATATGAATGAACTGAGCCACAAAAAAAAAAAAAACAACAAAAAAAACCCTGACATGGAGAAGCTGTGGTGATGTTCAGACCCACAGATCACAAAAAGCAGGTGAGAACTCTGAACTTTAACAGCTGTTACTTTCCAGAGGTACTTATTTGTTTAATATGGGCTTAATGTAGTGTTTAAGCACAAAATGTGACTGATGAGGAGAAACAATTTCAGAAATGCAACAGAAACAACCACAAATCAGAAAAAGTTGGGACTGTATGTAAAATGAAGATAAAAATAAAAATGTTGCACCATTCCCAGTTTCTCCACTCACAGAAGCCAAACGTTCTTCCAGAGTTGTGTAATTATACTACAATAGTAGAATATAAAGAAGGGGAAAAAAAAGAAAAAAAAAAATAGACAATATATTCATCAATCGCAATTATTTGTCTGACAATTAATCGTCTCCAGAAATTCCTAATCGTGACAGCCCTACTGCCCTACTTGAGATCAGAGTGCAAAATGCTTGAGGATTTTCAAAATGCGGTGTTTTCTGTATCGATTTTCTATTGCGATAATTGGGTTTTGCGCAAAACCAGAGGTAATAGAATTATATATTTTTGGTTGGTGGTGTGCCGCAGGATTTTGTAAATATAAAAAGGGTGCCGCGGCTCAAAAAGGTTGAAAATCACTGATGTACGACAAGCGGCGGCACAATTAAACACACATGACGAGCCGCGGCAGAGCAGAAAAGGAGTAAGATGGAGTGCGTAATGTGGATAGTCAGAGAGTGGAGGGGTGAGAAAAAAATAGAAGACAAGATTATGGAGAAGCCTTTGATGCTGAGTCTGGCTCTGGGAATCCTCGTGTGCCTTCAGGGGGAAGCTGTTCTCACACAACATCAATAATGAATGAAAGATATCTTGTTCAGCGCAAGACTGAACTTAACTGGCATACTGATTTGTTAGTGTGAACCTTATGTAAAAATTGCATCAGGGTGTTTGTTGTGCTTCATTATGAGTCTGATAAGGAGCTGAGGGGAGAAACAATAACCCAGGGTGGAAAAAAGAGACATTACCTGCACCTTCTTTTCACAAATATCATTCTTCTGGATCCGTTTGCTGCTCATAAGGTGTCCTGAGGGGTTCAGATTGTTTTAATGGCACCATGACAGATTCACTGTTTCTTGCGCCAAATCACAACAAACAGTTGCCCCAAGGCGCTTTATATTGTAAGGCAAGACCATACAATAAATTATGTAAAACCCCAACGGTCAAAACGACCCCCTGTGAGCAAGCACTTGGCTACAGTGGAAGGAAAAAACTCCCTTTAACAGGAAGAAACCTCCAGCAGAACCAGGCTCAGGGAGGGGCAGTCTTCTGCTGGGACTGGTTGGGGCTGAGGGAGAGAACCAGGAAAAAGACATGCTGTGGAGGGGAGCAGAGATCGATCACTAATGATTAAATGCAGAGTGGTGCATACAGAGCAAAAAGAGAAAGAAACAGTGCATCATGGGAACCCCCCAGCAGTCTACGTCTATAGCAGCATAACTAAGGGATGGTCCAGGATCACCCGATCCAGCCCTAACTATAAGCTTTAGCAAAAAGGAAAGTTTTAAGCCTAATCTTAAAAGTAGAGAGGGTGTCTGTCTCCCTGATCTGAATTGGGAGCTGGTTCCACAGGAGAGGAGCCTGAAAGCTGAAGGCTCTGCCTCCCATTCTACTCTTACAAACCCTAGGAACTACAAGTAAGCCTGCAGTCTGACAGCGAAGCGCTCTATTGGGGTGATATGGTACTATGAGGTCCCTAAGATAAGATGGGACCTGATTATTCAAAACCTTATAAGTAAGAAGAAGAATTTTAAATTCTATTCTAGAATTAACAGGAAGCCAATGAAGAGAGGCCAATATGGGTGAGATATGCTCTCTCCTTCTAGTCCCCGTCAGTACTCTAGCTGCAGCATTTTGAATTAACTGAAGGCTTTTTAGGGAACTTTTAGGACAACCTGATAATAATGAATTACAATAGTCCAGCCTAGAGGAAATAAATGCATGAATTAGTTTTTCAGCATCACTCTGAGACAAGACCTTTCTAATTTTAGAGATATTGCGTAAATGCAAAAAAGCAGTCCTACATATTTGTTAATATGCGCTTTGAATGACATATCCTGATCAAAAATAACTCCAAGACTTCTCACAGTATTACTAGAGGTCAGGGCAATGCCATCCAGAGTAAGGATCTGGTTAGACACCATGTTTCTAAGATTTGTGGGGCCAAGTACAATAACTTCAGTTTTATCTGAGTTTAAAAGCAGGAAATTAGAGGTCATCCATGTCTTTATGTCTGTAAGACAATCCTGCAGTTTAGCTAATTGGTGTGTGTCCTCTGGCTTCATGGATAATAAAGCTGGGTATCATCTGCGTATCAATGAAAATTTAAGCAATACCGTCTAATAATACTACCTAAGGGAAGCATGTATAAAGTGAATAAAATGGGTCCTAGCACAGAACCTTGTGGAACTCCATAATTAACCCTAGTCTGTGAAGAAGATTCCCCATGTACATGAACAAATTGTAATCTATTAGACAAATATGATTCAAACCACCGCAGCACAGTGCCTTTAATACCTATGGCATGCTCTAATCTCTGTAATAAAATTTTATGGTCAACAGTATCAAAAGCAGCATTGAGGTCTAACAGAACAAGCACAGAGATGAGTCCACTGTCTGAGGCCATAAGAAGATCATTTGTAACCTTCACTAATGCTGTTTCTGTACTATGATGAATTCTAAAACCTGACTGAAACTCTTCAAATAGACCATCCTCTGCAGATGATCAGTTAGCTGTTTTACAACTACCCTTTCAAGAATTTTTGAGAGAAAAGGAAGGTTGGAGATTGGCCTATAATTAGCTAGATAGCTGGGTCAAGTGATGGCTTTTTAAGTAATGGTTTAATTACTGCCACCTTAAAAGCCTGTGGTACATAGCAACTAACAAAGATAGATTGATCATATTTAAGATCGAAGCATTAAATAATGGTAGGGCTTCCTTGAGCAGCTGGTAGGAATGGGGTCTAATAAACATGTTGATGGTTTGGATGAAGTAACTAATGAAAATAACTCAGACAGAACAATCAGAGAGAAAGAGTCTAACCAAATACCGGCATCACTGAAAGCAGCCAAAGATAACGATACGTCTTTGGGATGGTTATGAGTATTTTTTCTCTAATAGTTAAAATTTTGTTAGCAAAGAAAGTCATGAAGTCATTACTAGTTAAAGTTAAAGGAATACTCAGCTCAATAGAGCTCTGACTCTTTGTCAGCCTGGCTACAGTGCTGAAAAGAAACCTGGGTTGTTCTTATTTTCTTCAATTAGTGAGGAGTAGTAAGATGTCCCTAGCTTTAACGGAGGGCTTTTTTATAGAGCAACAGACTCTTTTTCCAGGCTAAGTGAAGATCTTCTAAATGTAGTGAGACACCATTTCCTCTCCAACTTACGGGTTATCTGCTTTAAAGCTGCGAGTTTGTGACTTATACCACGGAGTCAGGCACTTCTGATTTAAAGCTCTCTTTTTCAGAGGAGCTACAGCATCCAAGTTGTCTTCAATGAGGATATAAAACTATTGACCGAGATCTCTATCTCACTTTACAGAGTTTAGGTAGCTACTCTGCACTGTGTGGTATATGGCATTAGAGAACATAAAGAAGGAATCATATCCTTAAACCTAGTTACAAGCGCTTTCTGAAAGACTTCTTCACTTGGGCAAGGCTGTATTCCCTACCCAGAGTAGGCAATCCATCGGTTTCCTGCTGAGAACCATGGCCTCAGATTTAGAGGTACTGATCCTCATCCCAGCTGCTCCACACTCGGCTGTGAACCGACCCAGTACTAACATCTAATGTTGTATAATTGCATCATGTGGCTTTGTGCAGCAGGATTTTAGCAACATGATGCTCTGTTCCTGATAATGAACCTGAATAGTTTTAGAGGTGTTTCTGTTGTTTCTTGTGTTGAGTTGGTTTCTCTCAATGATTCACTTATTATCACTGTTGGGTTTGTTTATAATGTTTCTCTTTATCCTGGTGTTGGTTCTTGTATCTGATTCTTTTATTCCTTATGTTTTGTTATTATATTGACTCTGGATTATTTTGGTTTATTTAATGATTTTGTTATTCCTGGTATTGTTATGTTTTGTGTAATAATTCTCTTATCTCTTGTTAGTTTTAGTTCTTGTTGTTAGTTTTGAGTCTTATATTGATTTGAATTACATTTTAATGGAGCACAGTTTTTTTGTCTAGTAGGATCTACTACTAGACAAAATCTACTAAATCCTGTGATTTATACTCCAGTGTGATTTATATTCAAAAAAGGAGAAAAGAAAATCACATTATTTATGAATAATGATAATAGTAGTAATTAGAATGACTATTTATATCAGACTTTTCCCAGGAATCAAAGCACTAAACAAGCTAAACTCTGATAAAAAGAGTAAATGCCAATAATAAATGCACTTTACAACAATACACAAAAATCCCAAATTAAAGATCTGATAATCCAGAAAAAGGTGTGATTTATATTCTGATGTGACATATGTGGGTTTTTCCTCTTCAAGAGGTATTTTTTATGCTCCAGCAAATATGATATTTCTTGTGTCTGTTTTTTTTTTTCCAGTATGAAATGTTATTTTTGGTGTTGGGTTGGTTTCTTCTTTGGATTCAGTCTTTTTGGGATGTGTGTTTTTTGCTGACTGAAGAAATTCTGTTCTTGTTAGTGTGAGATAGTGTGAAGTTATATTTCTTGTTTTATTTTGATAATCTCCCACCTGTGATCCTTTCCCATTTTTATTTTCATAGCACTTTATATTCCCATTTTGTGGCACTTGTGGGTTTAGCTTCGGTTTTGGTTTGATACAGTCGGTTTTACTTTCGATTTTCATTTATTACTTTATTTTGATAGTTCCTTTCCTTGTATATTTCACTTCTTTTCTTTCCCTTTAGTTCTACTTTAGCACATATTGGTTTGTTATTCTTTGTGGTACAAACCCCGTCTCTCATGCCCCTCTGGCCCGGTACTTCATAGACTGTATCATTGAGTTTTTGCTGTTTCCTTGTGATCTCTCATTGTCTACCAATGTTTTGTTCTTGTGTTCCTTCATTATCCCATTTGGAGTTGTTAGGCTTTTTGTGAACTGAGCTTTGCTCCCTATCTGCTTGATAACTCTACTGGATCTCGGACTTTGTAAAAAACTTTGATTAAAGATCTTAGATTATGGACTTAGCTTTGTTGTCATCTCTGCTAGGGGCGTGAATCTTTCTCAGGATTTAATTCAGGATTTTATTCAGTTTCGATTCACGAAAGTCACAATTTGATTCAAAATCAATTTTCAATTCAAAATGATTTTTGATTCTAAATCAATTTAGTACAGAGATGCTAATTCCACTCCAGCTGGCTAAGAAAGGTGGTGTGACAATTAATGCCATGAAAACAAAGTATGTCATGATTTATGTAGTTTTATATTTGTAATCACATGTAAATCTAAGGAAAAAGGTATGATGCTGTGGGGGTGCAGGTTTTTTGAAATGAAACGTGATGATCTAGCTTTTTGTGCTTTCATAATTGGCTGGAAATTTGCTAAATTGATGCAGTGGTGCACTGGTTGGCTTCTGGTGTCGCCATGGCAGCTGTTTGACTTTTTTCAATTCGGGATGATAAGCGCTTGACCTTCAGTTTGCACAGTTTGCATGTTGAGTTGTTCATATGAAGCTCCTGCATACCCAGGATTATAGAGTCAATGTGTGCCCCAAACACTTTGCTTGGAGTGGCGAATTTTTCTGCTACATGCTAATGAGCTGAACTAACTTGCTAACAAGGTGCGAACTGTTGTATGGAAGCAGAGAAGGACTTATGACGAGTAAAGCATGCTTGCCTCCTCTTTTACAGGAAAACAATATGAGGCCTGAAAAATGTTAGAGAGGAAAAAAAGATTGACTTTGCTGCTGCACTGCTTCACCTCAGGGTGCTCTGGTGTCACTGTGCACTTTGACAGGTTGGGAGTAATTAATGAATGAACCATGAATCCTTTTGTCTCAACTCATGGCTGCTTCTTTAGTTTCACAGCACTGTGTGGTCAGACACACTCCAATCGGACTACAAATAACCCCTTAACTTGTACATACTAACTCTGCTTGCACACAGTGCCTGGCTTTGTACTGGTTACTGTATGCTGCACGGGTCATGTCAGTGGCATAACACAGGCAGCCGATGGTACGTAGTGTTCAGAATAATAGTAGTTGCTATGTGACTAAAAAGATTAATCCAGGTTTTGAGTATATTTCTTATTGTACATGGGAAACAAGGTACCAGTAGATTCAGTAGATTCTCACAAATCCAACAAGACCAAGCATTCATGATATGCACACTCTAAGGCTATGAATTGGACTATTAGTAAAAAAAAGTACAAAAGGGGGTGTTCACAATAATAGTAGTGTGGCATTCAGTCAGTGAGTTCGTCAATTTTGTGAAACAAACAGGTGGAATCAGTGTCCCCTATTTAAGGTGAAGCCAGCACCTGTGAACCTGCTTTTCCCTCTTTGAAAGCCTGAGGAAAATGAGACGTTCAAGACATTGTTCAGAAGAAAACAGCGTAGTTTGATTAAAAGTTGATTGGAGAGGGGAAAACCTATACACAGGTGCAAAAAATTATAGGCTGTTCATCTACAATGATCTCCAATGCTTTAAAATGGACAAAAAAAACCCAGAGACGCCTGGAAGAAAACAGAAAACAACCATCAAAGGGATAGAAGAATAACCAGAATGGCAAAGGCTCACCCATTGATCAGCTCCAGGATGATCAAAGACAGTCTGGAGTTACCGGTAAGTGCTGTGACAGTTAGAAGACGCCTGTGTGAAGCTAATTTATTTGCAAGAATCCCCCGCTACTACTCCTACTATTATTGTGAACACCCCCTTCTTTCTACTTTTTTTTTACTAATAGCCCAATTTCATAGCCTTAAGAGTGTGCATATCATGAATGCTTGGTCTTGTTGGATTTGTGAGAATCTACTGAATCTACTGGTACCTTGTTTCCCATGTAACAATAAGAAATACTCAAAACCTGGATTAATCTTTTTAGTCACATAGCACTACTATTATTCTGAACACTACTGTCCAAATTTTTTCAGAGGGTCCATCTTCACTTCTTCATGAAGTGGGATTTGCTGCAGGGCTGCATTATGTTACGCCACTGTGAAAGCCCCTTAAGTGTACCTAATGAAGTGGCAACAACATTAATATTAGCCAAACACATTAATATTACTAAAGGCCTACTGACACTTGCGCGACTTTGATGCACACACTTGCATGACCTGTGTCATGCAGGAGAGTGAACTCGTCTTTAACGGGTGCAGACTGAACGCAAGAGGTCGTCAGTGCGTATAATCACACAAAGAGAATTTTGAAATGTTCAAAAAATCTTTCACGCATAAATGTCGTGGAATGTGGCACAGTCTGCTTGCCAACACTATGTGCAGCTCGTCAAGTGGAGTAAAGAAGAAGTGAACAGAGTGAGTGGTTGCATCAGCAGCTCATCTGCATGATTATAACCAGATGTTAAATCTGTTGCAAACATACTTTTACAGCTACACACAAGAAGGGAAGAACATGCAGTTGTTTACCAACCCATGACAATGTAAACATGACAAATAATTACCTTTTTAGACGGCTCCAAATGCTTTCTCCAGCTCGTTCGACAGGCGCATGCAAACGGCTCCAGCGGAGTCGGTCCTCTGTGATTCAGGAAGTGATTAGAGCTGTTTTCAGCAGCCACCTTGCAGAGAAAATGATTAATCCAATACGAAATAATTATTTTATATACGCAGCGTCCAGTGCTCAGCACATGGCAGCCGGTGAAACAAAGCACAGCGTCCATCTGGAACACCAGCCCTCCCCCCCCTAGGTCATCCCCCTTGGTTATTTCCCTCCTGGACATTCCCCTGCCCCCCCCCCTCATTTGCCCCTGGCCTTTTCCCCTCTGTCATTACTACGCAGGGCTCAGTAGCATAGTGATGATCCCTGCCCAGTACCCCAGCACATTGGAGACCTTCAGTTGCATCTGCATTACAGGCAGACCACCACCAGCCAGACATTTCTCTTCATGACAGCAGCACAGATGGAGTACAATTTCTGGTATGTTCCACCAAAGCATATTTACATCTCCTTACACAGTCTAATCACTGGTTCATGGATGAAACTTTCAAAATTGTGCCCAGAATTATTTTTCCCAACTCCACACAATCCATGCTTTTGATTAATGGCCAGGTCATCTGAGGAGGGCAACTTCAATCCACAGTCACCATCTTCATGGATTTTAAGCATGCCAGCACTTCAGTGCAGTCCGTGGCTGCTTTCCCAGAAGCAGAACATAAGAGTGCCTTTACACTGGCCAGTGTGCGTACAGTCGGGTGCAGGTGGAAGAGCCCAGGAGAGATATGCGCAGATGCGAGTCTCCCTGCAACCAGGATGTTGCCTGCTCTGTCCTTGTGCCACAGAAGATGTGGTTGCTTCATTTGAGGCTGGTTCAGGAGTGCCTGATGAGCTCCAGCCTGTGGTTGACTACACTGAGGACACCTCATTGTCACACAGGTAGGAGAAACGACAGGGGTCCCGTTTTTGACCTCAGCCAGAATACAGCCAGAATACAGGAAGGCTGCTAGGCACAAACAACAGCACAGCAGGCTGGCACTGCTGCACAGCTGCTAGGGTCGGCTGTCACCACTCCGAACCTCTGTGGGTTTCTTGGATATACTAATACCCCCATCACACATAGCCGATTATGGCTGAATGGCATCAGAATGACACATATGGCCACATGTTTCTGTGTAGGCTCTCAGTTGTCCAGGGGTTTCCATAGTAGAGAAGCTTGAATCTTCGACTGGACTGGGTTTGCTTGACGCGAGGATGTTTCGCTCAAATCGCAGAAGCTTCCTCAAGCTAAAATCTTGCTCTGGTAGTCTGAATTCTGTCTGGACTCTTGTATAGAACTTCTTCTCTCTTCTTGGAACACAGAAGCCGCAGTGGGTAACTGTTGCAGGCAGAGAGTTGTCACGGCGGGTGAGAGAAACTCCTGCACTGGGCATGAGTCATTTCTCCACTGCTCAATTACAAATTAGATAAAAAAAAAAAAAATTGAATTAAAAATCACGCCTCACGTCACGTGACTGTGAAACGTATACGACCTTCTGTGGAATATCATGTGACCGCTGACCCAACCGAAATGAACTGAAATCACTGACATGAAGCGCTCTCTAGGGATCAGCCACTGCTGGTCGCCGCCCATGCTGCTTTTTCAAGTAATTTTCCTTAAATATACCCTCGTTTTTCACCATGTGAAGGAGATTTTAGGGAATAAAAACGTCCTGTTTGCAAGAGGAGATTAACAGACATTGCAGTGAAAACCCTGTGGCCGTGAGCAGAGGGTTGTCTCATGTTTGTACATGATGTTTTTAACCCAAATCTATGTTTTCCTCGGGATGTATTTCTGCAAGTCTGTGATTCTGAGTCGGCGCCACGACAGCGTGCACGCTGCAGGGAGCGGTCCCAGAATATTGTGTCTTAATCAGCGGCACAACCAGAAGTAATAATTAATGTGTACCTGTGAGATTTTCCTGGAGGTGACCTTTACCCAAAGCAAAAAAAAAAAAAAGGATCAGAACACCCCCCCAACACCACCCACCACCACAGGTTTTTACTCTTATTTAAGATCTCATACAGTCAAACCATGTTCGGGAGCCTGTTTGCACACAGGGACGGTTTTTATGTATCGGCGCATTTACGTCAACAACCTGAACCAAGGTGCATCTGCACTGTGCAAATAAATGCCTAAAAACAAAACATCTACCTGCAAGAAATGATGCACAATAAACTGCTTCTGATTCTAATAACTGCTGACGTCTGACATTTTATTTCATTTGATTGTTCCAGTATATGTCATTTTCAAGCCACACTTTCCCCCCAAGTCCTCAACGTTTGCCTGTTGGTTCGTCTTCAGCTGTGCACGTTGGGTGTGTGTTCTCAGCTGGCAGGACAGAACCGGAGCCACCACTGAAAATAATGGGTGAAAATAAATGCTACAAAGCGTTTAACATGACCAGCAGCTACTGATTTTCTTGATTACGTGCAGACTGAGGTGGCACAGGCTCAGCCACGGGCTCACCACAGGTCAAAATTAAACACCCCGGTTCATTATTTGTGGAGGCAGATGGGTGAAAAATAGAATTATCTTTCTGTTTTCATGCTCCTGAAAAATACCCTCGAAAAAGCACTCCTTCCTGTGTGGAAATCAAAACCACGTAGCTGCGGCGGTGGCGGCGGGGCCTTGCCATGACGGCACTGCTGCTCAAACAGCAAAGACAGCACTCACGACGTGTTTCAATCCCTGAAATGATTTCAACACAAAGTCACATTGTGGATGACAACATTACATCGTTAACCCAGCTTCTTCCTCCAGACTGCGTTTTCTTTGTGACCATCACTGTTCTCACACAACACACACACACACACACACACACACACACACACACATCACACACACACACACACACACACACCACACACACACACACACACACACCCACACACACACACACACACACACAGACCAACAGAAATTCAGACCTGCTGCCATGAAGAAACTGACACCAGTGGAATGATGTGCTTCTAATCGGCCTAACCCTCTGTCAGTGTCAAAATTTCTGACCTCTCACTTGTTTCTTTTTCTAATATCCTGGACTGCTGAGTGCTTTAAATATTGTAATTGTTTTTTATTTTGTCTTTGAGATATGAGCCCCAACTCCAGCATCCTGATCTTTGGGAGTACTTTGGGACAGTCAGCTGAAAATTCCATTTGATTTTCCTCTGCCACCTTCACCAGTGTTATCTTGACTGAAAGGGATTCCTAACTCCTTAAGGCATGCTCATGCATTCCATAAAGGTGCTGTGGTTGTTTGGAGACCAGACAGCATCACATGGATGATCTGTTTTGGTATTAGCAATGGTTTTACCGCGGCTGAGGTCACTGGGCATCATGTATCAATTTTGCACACTTGTGGCGTAAATTTACGGTGTAAATTTGAAGTACACCAAAGTTGCCATGACATGTATCAAGCCAGTGCGCACCTGCCCATTTCCAGCGTACGCCCGACGTGACCTTGATAAATGCGGGCAGGTGAAACGATCGTAATTATAATAAACATGCCCTATAAATATTCAGACGCCGCTTCAGGACACACCCTCATTTTACGACATGGAAGCCAGGAAGACGGCAAAAAAAGAACTCCATCAATTACGACGCGTGCCCATAGGGCGTCAAAAGTGGCCGTCGCATCAATTGTTTTGTAGTATAATCAAAAAAGTGTTACAGTGGTCCCTCATTTATCGCGGGAGTTACGTCTAAAATAGCCCATAATACGCGACACCGTGACGTAGTCAGTGCTGTTTTTTTACCAATTATTATAGAAGTTTTAAAGCTGTAAACTACTTTATACATTTTTCTCAATAAGGCTATGAACATTTTCCACTTTCTCTCGTGTGTAAACACTCTCAAAGTTTCAACCTTAGTAGAAAAATAATACCAACCTGTTTTCAGGCCCAACACATTTGTTTGAGAAATAAACAATAGACGTTTCCTATAAATAATTATGATGGCTTTTAGAACTAATGAATTAATTTTAATGATCAACGAACGAGGTCGGACACATAGGAATTTAATAGTGACATCACCAGTATGTCAAGATCGGGCCTCTGCGTCCTGACGCTGGCGCCTTTTCCCACTCACACTGCTGCAGGTGTTTGTTTCCGTGTGACAAACACAGTTATGAGTAGTGTTGGCGCTCTTTTTTTTCTGGGCGAGAAGATTCTTATAAACAGATACACAGAACACTGTAAAAAAAAAAAGCATGCAAAATTGGACTAAAACTCCGCGAAACGGCGAGGCCATGAAAGGTGAACGGCGTTATAGCGAGGGACCACTGCATTCTCTTTTCACATGTCAATAATTCTTGACATGTGGATATTTGCTCGCTCAATTAATAAGACACGCCTAATCTGTCAGATTTCTTTATTTTTTAATGTATTTCTGTATTTATTTTATTGTGACAAATGAATGGAGACGACAAAACCTGGTTGCAGCACGGGCGAATTAAGGGAATGATGAAACTACAGTTGTTATTATCAATTTCATTGTCTAAAACGATCACACCACATGAAGTTAAGCTCAGTGCTGCTCTGGCTCCAGGCTCGAAGTCTGGAGAAAAAGGCGAGCAGCGCTGTCTTTGCGGTCAGCGCTGTGGCCACGGATCGTGCTCAATAGACTAGCAATCCCGCAAAAGCGGGATTTGTATTGATTATTATGTAGTATAATCAGGAAAGTGTTATTTATGTAACATATGCATTGATTTGTATGATGCAGGGGCATAGGTTTGCATATGGACCATAGGGACAAGTCACAACCAGTATTTTGGGATGGCAAAATAGTCCCTACCAATATTTAGCAAATCATTCACTATTTTTTTGTGAACTCGGTGCTATAATTTTAGTCGTCATGTTTTGTGTTTTCGACGTGCCAGAATGACAGGGTTACCCATGTTGCAATTTCATTGGCTCATGTTCTTCTCACGTGGACGTAAACAAAGCACATCTCGTGGCAGGCAGTGCTTCATTTGTAAAGTGGGAGGTCCCGGAGCGCAGAGGATGGGTGGCTCCGGTGCAGAAAAACAATGCTGTGCATCACACTTAAAATAAACTGCACACCCACACAAACATGCACACACACTTTTGCGCTCTTTTTCATACTTTTCCCTCGTTTCAAAAGTCACCGAACACACTTTACCGTAATATATGCAACATGTAGCATACTGTTGGAGAGCACGGGTTTTTGGCTTGCTGTCAGTGTTGAAATTTTTCAGAGTGAGGGCTTACATGAGAACTTACGGTAATGAGAATCAGCGGCGCACTAGTGTGAAACTTCCATGTTTTTCCTCTGCGTTATGACATCACAGGCTTACGTTTACCGTAATACACCATATATCATTGGAAAGCCCTTTTTTGGGGGGGCAAATTAGGTTGCCAGATACCTACAACTGCATTATTGATGAAGAGAATACATTATACATCTTGGTTGAAAAAAATTTTTTTGTTAGCTCCACACGTATTTTTTTGTTGTCTTGTTCTCTCAGGTGTAGGCCTATAAAAGATTCATGATTTTGGGTGCAATTTTGTTATTTAAGCTATTTGTTTGTTTGCCTACACACTTAATATTGTAAATAAAGTGTTAAATTATTCAGCATTATGTCGTCATATGTTATGTATTATGCTGTACTTGTGTGTCTAATGGTATGAGTGCGTTAGGGGTGGTGGTGGGCAGGGGGGCTGGGGGGTGGTATTGTCCCTACCAAAGCTGAGACCAAACCTATGCCCTTGGTATAATGGCACTGTTTATCATGTTGATAATTTTCATTTTTATGTGGATTCCAGCGTTGGTTCATTTTGGTGTATAATTTACGCCACCTCTCGACCTGGTGTATATTTTCAGCGCAGCGTACGCCAACGACCACATTGATAAATGCCAAGTAGCGCAGCCATTTTGGTGTACACCCCATATACGCTCAAATATCGCCGTACGCACGTTGATACATGAGGCCCAATGTGTGCAGCACTCACAGCAGAACCAACAGCAACACTCACCACAACATGCTTTCATGCATTCTCACAAAATTCCTCACAGTCTCCTGGAATGTAGTTTCAGCTTGTGATTTTCACCTTGATGTTGTGGTTTTGTCTCATTAGTCATTTAAATCCAAGCAGCTGTTTTTGTAGAACAGCCACGTGGTTTTGGTTGTGACAGCATCACTTCAGTGCTCTATATGAATTCAAATTCAGTCAGAAACTCCTGAGACCAAATGTCCACAGACTTCACATGCCACTATACAATTAGTCATCAAATTTGTAAGTTTTCCAGAGTAACTTACTGTTTTTTCTCTCTCTCTCAGTGTGCTTTTTGTTCTCTTGGATGTCTGTCAGTGAGGAGACTCTTTGACTCACACAGCGCTGGCGGTGAGCTGACAGCAGCCGGTTTATGTACATCTATTTTTATGCAAATTATAACCATCTGAATTATCCACATCAAATGGAAACGGCAGATTTTCTTTAAAACTTTTTTTTAATGATTCCCATTTCAGGCTGAAACATGACCAATAAAGAAAAATAAGCAAAAATTCATTTTCAGATGAATAATGAGGTGATGAAAAGTTGAGCTGCTGTTAATTCCACATCCAAGCTGGTTTTGGTCACAGCTCTTCTGCAGAAGCTCGCTGTAATGTTCATATTTATTTCCTTTTGTTTTTATCTGTCAATTATTTCTGTCGCAACAGCAGCCGGTTCTTGACATGAATATGTTTTTGACAGTTTCTCTGCCTCAACTCAGTGGTGTTATTTTTGGTGACATAATGATGCTCATTACGGAGCTTTGGAGCCTCAGATGGCAGGCAGCAGGAAAATGTGGGAAGCAGCTAAAGAAACCATGTTCCCTTCAATGCTCGCTCACAGGTCCACATTTTGTCACAAACTGCATCCAGCACAGCTCGAACAAGCTGTTAAACAATTTCTCAGTTACTCACTTGTTGAAAGCCATTAAAAGCCGCCTGAATTCTACAAATGGTTTTCAACACGGAGGTGTTTTTCCTGTCGCGACGCACACAGATTTGCCGAGTCGTCACGGAAACGACTCGGCGAATTTGCGCGTACGTCTTTCATTAAAAAAATGTCCTTAAACAGTGGAATGTCCGCATAAATTCCTCATGCCGGCCTCTTCTGAATCTTCTCTGTTCTCTCACGATGTCCTGGGTGAATTAAGCCTTAAATTAGGATGTTTTCAGCTCGAAACAGGCCGACGACATCGCCTGGAAGCGCTGCAGGACGTCCCGCTCCGTGGGAAGTCCTTACACCGACAGAAACACCCCATAATCTCTCATCAGCCGTTAAACTTTTCACAGAAAACCAGCTTAATTTCTCGAATAGTGTCCACTTGGATATTCCTCACAGGTCCAGAAAAAAATTTGATAAAGCAACGCGCGCCATCTCGAGCAGTGTGTGAAACAAAGGAATTCAGCCGAGAGGGCGGGACCACATCTCACTCAAGGCCTGCCCACAGGGAAATGATGTCACCGACACGCGTGAAAAAACTCACGCATGCGCACGAGGGTTCAAGCATGATTGGTGTAATCGCATGTCATTCAAATCCATATAGTTAAAAAAAAAAATAAAAGGGTCGGTTTATTATCTAAGAGACCTCGTATATATATTTACGAGGTCTGTCTGAAAAGTAACAGACCTTTTAATTTTTTTCAAAAACTATATGGATTTGAATCATGTGTGCTTGCATCAGCCAAGCTTGAACCTTTGTGCGCATGCGTGAGTTTTTTCATACCTGTCGGTTGCATCATTTGCCTGTGGGCAGGCTTTGAATGAGCACTGGTCCAGCCCCCTCGTCGGATTTTCATTGTCAGGGAAATGGCTGAGCGACTGCCGCTTTGCTCCATGAAATTTTTTCAGAAACTCTGTGAGACAGCCAGTTGGAAACTATTCGAAAGATTCAGATGGCTTTCGGTGAAGATTCTGTCTGCATCACACGGATTAAGGAGTGTTAAAACCTTTTTAAAGACGGCCCACGGCGGCGGACGGCATGCGGTGCACCGAGCGGCCATCGACAGGCTGGAACGACCAGATCATTTCCAAACTGAACGCTGTGTTGATCTGGGACGTCGTGTGACTACCACAGAAATGGCAAGAGAGCTGGACATAGCACTTTTGTGGCACATTCCACTGTTACAGGAGATTTTGTAATGAAAGACTTGTGGAGGAATTCGCACGTCGGCACGGAGCTGCTCATGGCGCACAACAAAAAAACACCTCCGTGTTGGAAACCATTCGGAAGATTCAGACAGCTTTCGATGGCTTTTCAGTCGAGTGAGTATCCGAGAAATTGTGTAACAGCTGGACATGCCACAACATGTCCTGTGAGACTTCCAACACAGAGGTGTTGTTTTTGTTGCGCGCAATGAGCGGCTCCGTACAGGAAAAACACCTCCATTGGAAGCCTTAAGGACAAGTTGGAACATGCCCTCCTGTTAACAATTTCTCAGATACTCACTGCAACTGAAAGCCACCAAACGCTGCCTGGATTTTACAAATGGTTATCAACACGGAGGTGTTTCTCCTGTGGTGGCGCGCCACAACCGGCTGCGAGCCGATGCGCCAATCGGTCCACCAGTGTTGCCACAGTTACTTGAAAAAGTAATCCAATTACTGATTACTAATTACTCCTTGAAAAAGGAACTTAGTTACTTTACTGATTACTCAATTGGAAAAGTAACTAAGTTAGATTACTAGTTTACTTTTTTTAGTTACTTTCCCCAGCTGCCGACAACAACCCTCCTGCCACCTCAAAATGACAATGATACCGTTTTGGTCAAAACTCACTTTATAGTCACCCTTTCTTGACTTCAATGAAAATAATACTTGTTTTATAAAAGTAAAATATTATTAACTATTGACAGCACTGCAACAGTAAACTTGCAGTTTCTAACCTACATTGTTTATAATGTAACTATAAAATTCATTCTAACATTTAAATTATCTCTAAACATTTTTACTTGTCGAAATTATTATTATTTTAAGTAGTATTAGTAGTGTAGTAAAAAAAACGGCTTAAAACTGGACCTTTAATCTAGGGGGTGTTGTGGGGGGGGGGGGGCACATCCCTGCCCCACGCCCCCATTCCACCTGGATTCGCCCCTGCTTTGGTGTTTGAGCACAAAGAATGGATAACATTTATTTATGCAGAAAACAGGACCAGATTTACAGGTAAGAAAGTTTTATTGCGTTTTCACATCATGTGGTCCTCAGAAAGAGAGTTTAGGTGCATTTGAGTGGAAAATAGTGTTAGTTGTTGACGCGTCGCGTAGGATCAGCTGTTTTTAGCAGCAGATACGGAGCGGCTCAGCTCAGAATTCTAAATAAAGGAGAGAAAAAAAAGCACGAGTCGTAGCTGCTGCAAAAAAAACGCGGATGAAAAGGTCACAGCTCGCTTAAAGTGGGCAGTTCAGTCGAACCCCGACCTCCTGTCCAGGGACCAAGTTTAATGCTGCTGTCGACCCACAATGAAAAAAATAATAGTACACACAGGTGACATGGGAGAGTAACTTAATCTGATTACTGATTTGGAAAGATTAACAGCGTTAGATTACCGCTTACTAAAAAAAAGTGGTCAGATTAGAGTAACGCGTAAGTAAGTAACGCGTTACCGGCATCACTGCTGTCCGCACATCTTTCATTAAAAAAAATCTCCTTTAACAGTGGAAGTCCAGATAAACTGCTGATTTCGACCTCTTCTGAAAGTTCTCTGTTTCTCTCACGACGTCCTTGGGTCAACATAGGCTTAAATTTGAGGTTTCCAGGTTTGAATCAGATATGACGTCGCCTCGGAGTGCTGCGCGATGTCCCGCTCGTGGGAAGTCCTTACAGCGATAGAACTCCAAAATCTCTCATCAGCCATTAAATTTTTTACCGAAATCAGCTGATTTCTCGAATGGTGTCCCCTTGGATGTGCCTCACACAGTTTTAGTGAAAAAATTTTGATCAAGCCACAGCGCCAGTCTCCAGTAACTTCTCAGACAAAGGAATTCCGACAGGGGGGCTGGACCACTCCTTCCACAAGGCGTGCTCACAGGCGAATGACGTCACCCGACAGGCGTGAAAAAAACTCACACATGCGCACGAGGGTTCAAGCTTGGCTGATGTAATCACACATGATTCAAATCCATATAGTTTTTAAAAAAAATAATAAGGTCGGATACTTTTCTAACAGACCTCGTATATATATATATATATATATATATATATAAACCCTTCTCTGTCATCACATCAAAAGCTTTTCCTTTTATGGGGGAACCTGGAATTTGAGGCATATTTTATAAATGGGGACACGTTCCTGTTGCTATGGCTAAATTTTTGAGGTCATGTCATATCATACAGATGCGGATTTTTATTTTAATTTATCCATCTTATTTTGTGCAAATGTGGATTTTTGGGGAAAACTGCACAAGGAAGAACTTCTCTGTGCAAAATACTTTCCAGTCTGCATCCTATGATGGTTTTCTGACATCTGAACGATCACAGGTGCGTGTGTGTATGTTTCGCCACAGAGAAAAAGTCTGACTGGAGAAGACTCAGGGTGCACGAGTCCTGAGCTCATCCTACACACGCCTCCGATGCACGTGCGTGCGGGGTGCTGCTGTTTTCAGTTGACCATTGAGGAATAACGGACATCTTGATGGATTATTTAACTGACTCATGCAAACACAGTAGGTAAACATGAATTTGTGTGATATTTCAGAAAAGAATTTGTAACCTTACAAAAATGAACTTTTTAAGCTCACGTCATCAACCTGGTGTGTGTGTGTGTGTGTGTGTCACACAGAAACAGTATTATTATGAATCAACTATATTGGAAATTTGTACAAATTGTAATCATGGCAGACTGTGATTTTTTTCTTTGGCGGGTGACTGACAGGCTCGTCTGTCCAGGGCGGGTCCAACTGACTCCAAGGGCGGGCACAGCTCCCTACGGCCCACCCATGACGTCGGGCCTGGGTTGTCCTTCATGGAGTGTAGCAGAAATGTAGTCCAAGACAGAACCCAGTGCATTTTGTGTGGGGATCCATTTTTTTCTTTTTCTTTTTTGTATCTTAATTGCAGTTGCATCTCAGTTTGCCATGAAACAATGCATAGACTTCAATAAAAGTCACTCACTGGTAGAAGTTAAATGTCTTTCAAGTGTACAAAATGACTTCAGCTGAACTGGCTGTGTGTAGTTTATGTGTTTGGTGGTTGAAGGACTGGAATCTCAGCTGAAGACCATTGTGTTTTTTACACTGAGACATCTCGAGTACTGCAAAGTTCACAACCAGTGTCAGCAGTATAGTAGAAGGCAGTATATCCTTGAGATAGGTTTATTGAATCCATCTGGGGCGTGGTTTAGGGCACATTAGTATCTACAGGGTGCAAACCTGAGCCTTGAGCTCAAAGGGACGAGATTATGGCTCCACATTATGTAAGGGTGTGTTGTGGATGTTTTGCAGACATACTATAATGTCACCCAGACAGAGTGTCACCTGTCATCCCCTTTAAATAGAAGTGCACAATATGCAGTGCAGTGGTATTTGAATGGATGCAAGAGTAAGGTTTGGTGTCCCTGTTCATAAAATATATAACAGGTGGATTTAACATCTACATGCATACTGCATTCCTTCATTTATGTTACGCCGCTGTGTTTCGATTGCCAGATGGTCATGACGCACTTTGCCTATGCAGATCCAAAAACTTTACAAATTAGAGCTGCCATAAAAACTATCATGCGATGTGTGTGTTATGATGTCATTGGCAGGGGCGTAGCACCAAATTCTGGGCCCTAGGTACTAGCCATATTGAAGACCCCCCCACTGTTATGTTCTTTTTTATTAACACAAACACCAAATTTCTAATGCGTAGTCAAACCAGGTCTAAATCATGTATACCTTAGATCACACCTGGGAGTCAGAACCCTTTTTAAATTGCACCATTTTCTAGAAAATGGTGCAATTTGGTCCCCCAGACCCCCCAACTCAATATAGCTAGCTTTCAAGCTCACCTCTCTTTTCAAAGAATTTGATTAGCAGCTGCTTTCCTTCATTTAGTTTTCTTTCCCTGTCCTTTTTTCTCTTCTTTTTTGAAATCTGGACTTTGCTTTTTTAGGAAAGACATATTTTATTTCAGCCTAAACACTAGGGCTGCAACTAACAATTATTTTAGTACAACCCCTGGCAAAAATTATGGAATCACCGGCCTCAGAGGATGTTCATTCAGTTGTTTAATTTTGTAGAAAAAAGC
Source organism: Thalassophryne amazonica (assembly GCF_902500255.1). NCBI lineage: Eukaryota > Metazoa > Chordata > Actinopteri > Batrachoidiformes > Batrachoididae > Thalassophryne > Thalassophryne amazonica. The sequence continues at coordinate 930,006 of NC_047122.1, forward strand.
AGATCACAGACATGACACAAAACTAAAGTCATTTCAAATGGCAACTTTCTGGCTTTAAGAAACACTATAAGAAATCAGGAAAAATAATTGTGGCAGTCAGTAACGGTTACCTTTTTAGACCAAGCAGAGGGAAAAAAATATGGACTCACTCAATTCTGAGGAATAAATTATGGAATCACCCTGTAAATTTTCATCCCCAAAACTAACACCTGCATCAAATCACAATCTGCTCGTTAGTCCTGCATCTAAAAAGGAGTGATCACACCTTGGAGAGCTGTTGCACCAAGTGGACTGACATGAATCATGGCTCCAACACGAGAGATGTCAATTGAAACAAAGGAGAGGATTATCAAACTCTTAAAAGAGAGTAAATCATCACGCAATGTTGCAAAAGATGTTGGTTGTTCACAGTCAGCTGTGTCTAAACTCTGGACCAAATACAAACAACATGGGAAGGTTGTTAAAGGCAAACATACTGGTAGACCAAGGAAGACATCAAAGCGTCAAGACAGAAAACTTAAAGCAATATGTCTCAAAAATCAAAAAATGTACAACAAAACAAATGAGGAACGAATGGGAGGGAAACTGGAGTCAACGTCTGTGACCGAACTGTAAGAAACCGCCTAAAGGAAATGGGATTTACATACAGAAAAGCTAAACGAAAGCCATCATTAACACCTAAACAGAAAAAAAACAAGGTTACAATGGGCTAAGGAAAAGCAATCGTGGACTGTGGATGACTGGATGAAAGTCATATTCAGCGATGAATCTGGAATCTGCATTGGGCAAGGTGATGATGCTGGAACTTTTGTTTGGGGCCGTTCCAATGAAATTTATAAGATGACTGCCTGAAGAGAACATGTTTGGGGATGATGAAATTATTTTTCAAGATGATAATGTTGTGTGGGCCGCTGAAGAGGAGGGTACTGCTGGCCCACCATCACCAGAGGGCGCCCTGCCTGGAGTGCGGGCTCCAGGCACCAGAGGGGCGCCGCCGCCTCACGGGAGCAGCCTCGGTGACAGCTGTCACCCATCACCTGAGACAGCTGACGGCAATCATCAGTGGGGTATATCAGCAGAACGGCATCTCCACCTCATTGCGAGATATCGTTTCTACCAGAGAGGTAACATATCAAAGCCTACTGAGTACACAGTTTTGACTGAGCTAGTTATTGGTTTACTGTTCCAACGAGAGTGGAGGTACCTTTCCTGCCGTTCGGAGTTCTGGGTGCACACGCGCCCCCATCTAACTGTTCTTTTTCCCTCGCCAGCAGTATCAGGTCCGACACGCGGAGGCAGTGGCCACCTGGGAGTTCGGGACTTGGCGGCTCCAGTATTCCCGGGGTCCTGTGGCGGAGGAAGCCGTGTGGTTCCGGTCTTACCTTGGAGAGGCGTCTCCTATCTTCGAGCCTGCCCACACGACACCTTTGTGTATTGACTTTTGTCCATTTCTGTAATTGGTTGTATTCGTTGTGCACATTCACAACAGTAAAGCGTTGTTATTTTGACTTACTCCATTGTCCGTTCATTTGCGCCCCCTGTTGTGGGTCCGTGTTCCTACACTTTCCCAACAGATAATGCATCTTGCCATAGAGCAAAAAACTGTGAAAACATTCCTTGCAAAAAGATACATAGGGTCTGTTATGTGTCGACGCGGGTTGAGGAGCGGACCTGTGTCAGACGGAACCCAGCGCTAAAAATAACCAGAAAGCGGTTCCAATAACAAAAACAATTTATTTATTTCACCCGCTGGTGCATAATAAAGTGTAAAAACTAAAATAGCGTCCTTCTGGTGGAGTGAAGGCTGGCACGCTCTCCAGCGCCCAAAAGGATCGAAGCCCGGCGCTCCCGGACTCACTATCACCGCCAAACACCCCCCAGGTGGACACGACAAACCGACTCTCTGCGAAGGATAGAAAAGGTGAGGTAAGTCAGCAGTTACAACTAATATCCTTCAAAAGACACACACTATCAGCAACACATTCAGGTCTGTATTTCAAGCTTTATGCAAATGAGCAGCTTCTCACAACAGGTGGAGGATCACTTGTCCGCACGCCACAGCAGTGAGAAGCAAGCTGCACAATTCTCATCACAATTCAAATATACTGCGTAACAAAATACCAAGTTACTTTCAGCAATTAGTCAAACACTTAATCACCTCTGATGTGTGCTGACAGCATGTGTCCCTCACCCTTCCTTGCTTCACGGGCTCGATGTGTCAAACCCAGGCGCGGTCCTCAGCGTCTCACAAACGAACATCACAAGGTCGAGTTCCCGGCAGTTCTGCTCGAATCACACATGACTTAAATGCAGAACACCATCCAATTATCTGCTTCAGCTGAAAGTCTTTAAGGCTGCATGTGAGCACCATTCACAGGTGCTGCACATGATGTTGATGAGGGTGAGGACTCTTCAGCCAGCACCTTCTCCACAGACAAATCAGTTTCCATGCCACCTGGAGAGCAAAGAAAAGAAAAGAACACCAAAATGTCCAGCCACACCCCCCAACACACAACAGTGTCAATGTCATGGCCTGCAAATAGTCCGGATCTTAATCCAATTGAAAATCTTTGGTGGAAGTTGAAGAAAATGGTCCATGACAAGGCTCCAACCTGCAAAGCTGATCTGGCAACAGCAATCAGAGAAAGTTGGAGCCATATTGATGAAGAGTACTGTTTGTCACTCATTAAGAATTTGGTACAGAAGGAAAACAAATGCAAGCGTGAGTGCGTTCTGTTTGTTTTTGTGCATCCGGTCTGTTATCACATTGATAAAAAATGTCACGCGCTGCTGTGGAGAATCATCATCTGACAGCGACAGCGTCTCGCTCTGCTACAAACCAGTGAATTAGTCATGCAGAGTTAAAACAATGAACACAGACAATCAGTGATGGAATTCAGGATACCACAAATCCCAGCCGCGGTACTGCTCGTCATGCTGTCGTATCATCTACGACAGTGATTCTCAACCGGGGTGGTGCCGCGGCACCCTAGGGTGCCGTGATCGATCATCAGGGGTGCCGTGGGTAGGGCTGTCACAACTATTACGATATTCGTCAATCGCGATTATTTTTCGTATTCGCGATTATTTTTCATATTCGCGATTACGTGAATTATTTATTTTATCCACAAAGCATAAAACGACTCAAAATCTGACGTCATTGTGCTGCAGCCTCGCTCTCGTCTTAAGGCAGGACAATAACATGGAGGCTGACGGCCGATTAAAACAGTGCCGTCTTCTTCAAAAGCCGTCTAAAATGCAAAGCTGTCGGTGTGTGTGTGTGTGTGTCTGTGTGTGTGCGTGCGCGCGGAGTTAACAGGCTGCAGACTGCGAGGGAGGGGGCGGGTGGGGTGTCAGCTTCACTCAGCTGACACGTTACAGTCTGAGAACCATCAGTGCGCAGCGAGTGCGGAGCAGAGAGAGGATTTTAACCCGAGTGAACAAGTTAAAAAAAAAAAAAAACATGAAGCTGCTTTTACTTCTCTCTGAACTTTCTCTAAAGGTGTGATTCTGCCGTTACCATCCTGTTCACACCATGTGCGCGTCGTATGCTGAATTTATGAGATCATGAGATGAAATAAATGGTCAAATAGCTTTAAAAACATATTTAAAAAATGAAAATATATGAATGAACTGAGCCACAAAAAAAAAAAAAACAACAAAAAAAACCCTGACATGGAGAAGCTGTGGTGATGTTCAGACCCACAGATCACAAAAAGCAGGTGAGAACTCTGAACTTTAACAGCTGTTACTTTCCAGAGGTACTTATTTGTTTAATATGGGCTTAATGTAGTGTTTAAGCACAAAATGTGACTGATGAGGAGAAACAATTTCAGAAATGCAACAGAAACAACCACAAATCAGAAAAAGTTGGGACTGTATGTAAAATGAAGATAAAAATAAAAATGTTGCACCATTCCCAGTTTCTCCACTCACAGAAGCCAAACGTTCTTCCAGAGTTGTGTAATTATACTACAATAGTAGAATATAAAGAAGGGGAAAAAAAGAAAAAAAAATAGACAATATATTCATCAATCGCAATTATTTGTCTGACAATTAATCGTCTCCAGAAATTCCTAATCGTGACAGCCCTACTGCCCTACTTGAGATCAGAGTGCAAAATGCTTGAGGATTTTCAAAATGCGGTGTTTTCTGTATCGATTTTCTATTGCGATAATTGGGTTTTGCGCAAAACCAGAGGTAATAGAATTATAATATTTTGGTTGGTGGTGTGCCGCAGGATTTTGTAAATATAAAAAGGGTGCCGCGGCTCAAAAAGGTTGAAAATCACTGATGTACGACAAGCGGCGGCACAATTAAACACACATGACGAGCCGCGGCAGAGCAGAAAAGGAGTAAGATGGAGTGCGTAATGTGGATAGTCAGAGAGTGGAGGGGTGAGAAAAAAATAGAAGACAAGATTATGGAGAAGCCTTTGATGCTGAGTCTGGCTCTGGGAATCCTCGTGTGCCTTCAGGGGGAAGCTGTTCTCACACAACATCAATAATGAATGAAAGATATCTTGTTCAGCGCAAGACTGAACTTAACTGGCATACTGATTTGTTAGTGTGAACCTTATGTAAAAATTGCATCAGGGTGTTTGTTGTGCTTCATTATGAGTCTGATAAGGAGCTGAGGGGAGAAACAATAACCCAGGGTGGAAAAAAGAGACATTACCTGCACCTTCTTTTCACAAATATCATTCTTCTGGATCCGTTTGCTGCTCATAAGGTGTCCTGAGGGGTTCAGATTGTTTTAATGGCACCTGACAGATTCACTGTTTCTTGCGCCAAATCACAACAAACAGTTGCCCCAAGGCGCTTTATATTGTAAGGCAAGACCATACAATAATTATGTAAAACCCCAACGGTCAAAACGACCCCCTGTGAGCAAGCACTTGGCTACAGTGGGAAGGAAAAACTCCCTTTTAACAGGAAGAAACCTCCAGCAGAACCAGGCTCAGGGAGGGGCAGTCTTCTGCTGGGACTGGTTGGGGCTGAGGGAGAGAACCAGGAAAAAGACATGCTGTGGAGGGGAGCAGAGATCGATCACTAATGATTAAATGCAGAGTGGTGCATACAGAGCAAAAAGAGAAAGAAACAGTGCATCATGGGAACCCCCCAGCAGTCTACGTCTATAGCAGCATAACTAAGGGATGGTCCAGGATCACCCGATCCAGCCCTAACTATAAGCTTTAGCAAAAAGGAAAGTTTTAAGCCTAATCTTAAAAGTAGAGAGGGTGTCTGTCTCCCTGATCTGAATTGGGAGCTGGTTCCACAGGAGAGGAGCCTGAAAGCTGAAGGCTCTGCCTCCCATTCTACTCTTACAAACCCTAGGAACTACAAGTAAGCCTGCAGTCTGACAGCGAAGCGCTCTATTGGGGTGATATGGTACTATGAGGTCCCTAAGATAAGATGGGACCTGATTATTCAAAACCTTATAAGTAAGAAGAAGAATTTTAAATTCTATTCTAGAATTAACAGGAAGCCAATGAAGAGAGGCCAATATGGGTGAGATATGCTCTCTCCTTCTAGTCCCCGTCAGTACTCTAGCTGCAGCATTTGAATTAACTGAAGGCTTTTTAGGGAACTTTTAGGACAACCTGATAATAATGAATTACAATAGTCCAGCCTAGAGGAAATAAATGCATGAATTAGTTTTTCAGCATCACTCTGAGACAAGACCTTTCTAATTTTAGAGATATTGCGTAAATGCAAAAAAGCAGTCCTACATATTTGTTTAATATGCGCTTTGAATGACATATCCTGATCAAAAATAACTCCAAGACTTCTCACAGTATTACTAGAGGTCAGGGCAATGCCATCCAGAGTAAGGATCTGGTTAGACACCATGTTTCTAAGATTTGTGGGGCCAAGTACAATAACTTCAGTTTTATCTGAGTTTAAAAGCAGGAAATTAGAGGTCATCCATGTCTTTATGTCTGTAAGACAATCCTGCAGTTTAGCTAATTGGTGTGTGTCCTCTGGCTTCATGGATAAATAAAGCTGGGTATCATCTGCGTATCAATGAAAATTTAAGCAATACCGTCTAATAATACTACCTAAGGGAAGCATGTATAAAGTGAATAAAATTGGTCCTAGCACAGAACCTTGTGGAACTCCATAATTAACCCTAGTCTGTGAAGAAGATTCCCCATGTACATGAACAAATTGTAATCTATTAGACAAATATGATTCAAACCACCGCAGCACAGTGCCTTTAATACCTATGGCATGCTCTAATCTCTGTAATAAAATTTTATGGTCAACAGTATCAAAAGCAGCATTGAGGTCTAACAGAACAAGCACAGAGATGAGTCCACTGTCTGAGGCCATAAGAAGATCATTTGTAACCTTCACTAATGCTGTTTCTGTACTATGATGAATTCTAAAACCTGACTGAAACTCTTCAAATAGACCATTCCTCTGCAGATGATCAGTTAGCTGTTTTACAACTACCCTTTCAAGAATTTTTGAGAGAAAAGGAAGGTTGGAGATTGGCCTATAATTAGCTAAGATAGCTGGGTCAAGTGATGGCTTTTTAAGTAATGGTTTAATTACTGCCACCTTAAAAGCCTGTGGTACATAGCCAACTAACAAAGATAGATTGATCATATTTAAGATCGAAGCATTAAATAATGGTAGGGCTTCCTTGAGCAGCCTGGTAGGAATGGGGTCTAATAAACATGTTGATGGTTTGGATGAAGTAACTAATGAAAATAACTCAGACAGAACAATCAGAGAGAAAGAGTCTAACCAAATACCGGCATCACTGAAAGCAGCCAAAGATAACGATACGTCTTTGGGATGGTTATGAGTAATTTTTTCTCTAATAGTTAAAATTTTGTTAGCAAAGAAAGTCATGAAGTCATTACTAGTTAAAGTTAAAGGAATACTCAGCTCAATAGAGCTCTGACTCTTTGTCAGCCTGGCTACAGTGCTGAAAAGAAACCTGGGGTTGTTCTTATTTTCTTCAATTAGTGATGAGTAGTAAGATGTCCTAGCTTTACGGAGGGCTTTTTTATAGAGCAACAGACTCTTTTTCCAGGCTAAGTGAAGATCTTCTAAATTAGTGAGACACCATTTCCTCTCCAACTTACGGGTTATCTGCTTTAAGCTGCGAGTTTGTGACTTATACCACGGAGTCAGGCACTTCTGATTTAAAGCTCTCTTTTTCAGAGGAGCTACAGCATCCAAAGTTGTCTTCAATGAGGATATAAAACTATTGACGAGATACTCTATCTCACTTACAGAGTTTAGGTAGCTACTCTGCACTGTGTTGGTATATGGCATTAGAGAACATAAAGAAGGAATCATATCCTTAAACCTAGTTACAGCGCTTTCTGAAAGACTTCTTCACTTGGGGCAAGGCTGTATTCCCTACCCAGAGTAGGCAATCCATCGGTTTCCTGCTGAGAACCATGGCCTCAGATTTAGAGGTACTGATCCTCATCCCAGCTGCTCCACACTCGGCTGTGAACCGACCCAGTACTAACATCTAATGTTGTATAATTGCATCATGTGGGCTTTGTGCAGCAGGATTTTAGCAACATGATGCTCTGTTCCTGATAATGAACCTGAATAGTTTTAGAGGTGTTTCTGTTGTTTCTTGTGTTGAGTTTGGTTTCTCTCAATGATTCACTTATTATCACTGTTGGGTTTGTTTATAATGTTTCTCTTTATCCTGGTGTTGGTTCTTGTATCTGATTCTTTTATTCCTTATGTTTTGTTATTATATTGACTCTGGATTATTTTGGTTTATTTAATGATTTTGTTATTCCTGGTATTGTTATGTTTTGTTGTAATAATTCTCTTATCTCTTGTTAGTTTTAGTTCTTGTTGTTAGTTTTGAGTCTTATATTGATTTGAATTACATTTTAATGGAGCACAGTTTTTTGTCTAGTAGGATCTACTACTAGACAAAATCTACTAAATCCTGTGATTTATACTCCAGTGTGATTTATATTCAAAAAAGGAGAAAAGAAATCACATTATTTATGAATAATGATAATAGTAGTAATTAGAATGACTATTTATATCAGACTTTTCCCAGGAATCAAAGCACTAAACAAGCTAAACTCTGATAAAAAGAGTAAATGCCAATAATAAAATGCACTTTACAACAATACACAAAAATCCCAAATTAAAGATCTGATAATCCAGAAAAAGGTGTGATTTATATTCTGATGTGACATATGTGGGTTTTTCCTCTTCAAGAGGTATTTTTTATGCTCCAGCAAATATGATATTTCTTGTGTCTGTTTTTTTTTTTTCCAGTATGAAATGTTATTTTTGGTGTTGGGTTTGGTTTCTTCTTTGGATTCAGTCTTTTTTGGATGTGTGTTTTTGCTGACTGAAGAAATTCTGTTCTTGTTAGTGTGAAGATAGTGTGAAGTTAATATTTCTTGTTTTATTTTGATAATCTCCCACCTGTGATCCTTTCCCATTTTTATTTTCATAGGCACTTTATATTCCCATTTTGTGGCACTTGTGGGTTTAGCTTCCGGTTTTGGTTTGATACAGTCGGTTTTACTTTCGATTTTCATTTATTACTTTATTTTGATAGTTCCTTTCCTTGTATATTTCACTTCCTTTTCTTTCCCTTTAGTTCTACTTTAGCACATATTGGTTTGTTATTCTTTGTGGTACAACCCCGTCTCTCATGCCCCTCTGGCCCGGTACTTCATAGACTGTATCATTGAGTTTTTGCTGTTTCCTTGTGATCTCTCATTGTCTACCAATGTTTTGTTCTTGTGTTCCTTCATTTATCCCATTTGGAGTTGTTAGGCTTTTTGTGAACTGAGCTTTGCTCCCTATCTGCTGATAACTCTACTGGATCTCGGACTTTGTAAAAACTTTGATTAAAGATCTTTAGATTATGGACTTAGCTTTGTTGTCATCTCTGCTAGGGGCGTGAATCTTTCTCAGGATTTAATTCAGGATTTTATTCAGTTTCGATTCACGAAGTCACAATTTGATTCAAAATCAATTTTCAATTCAAAATGATTTTTGATTCTAAATCAATTTAGTACAGAGATGCTAATTCCACTCCAGCTGGCTAAGAAAGGTGGTGTGACAATTAATGCCATGAAAACAAAGTATGTCTATGATTATGTAGTTTTATATTTGTAATCACATGTAAATCTAAGGAAAAAGGTATGATGCTGTGGGGGTGCAGGTTTTTTGAAATGAAACGTGATGATCTAGCTTTTTTGTGCTTTCATAATTGGCTGGAAATTTGCTAAATTGATGCAGTGTGCACTGGTTGGCTTCTGGTGTCGCCATGGCAGCTGTTTGACTTTTTTCAATTCGGGATGATAAGCGCTTGACCTTCAGTTTGCACAGTTTGCATGTTGAGTTGTTCATATGAAGCTCCTGCATACCCAGGATTATAGAGTCAAATGTGTGCCCAAACACTTGCTTGGAGTGGCTGAATTTTTCTGCTACATGCTAATGAGCTGAACTAACTTGCTAACAAGGTGCGAACTGTTGTATGGAAGCAGAGAAGGACTTATGACAGTAAAGCATGCTTGCCTCCTCTTTTACAGGAAAACAATATGAGGCCTGAAAAATGTTAGAGAGGAAAAAAAGATTGACTTTGCTGCTGCACTGCTTCACCTCAGGGTGCTCTGGTGTCACTGTGCACTTTGACAGGTTGGAGTAAATTAATGAATGAACCATGAATCCTTTTGTCTCAACTCATGGCTGCTTCTTTAGTTTCACAGCACTGTGTGTCAGACACACTCCAATCGGACTACAAAATACCCATGAACATTGTACATACAACCTGCTTGCACACAGTGCCTGGCTTTGTACTGGTTACTGTATGCTGCACGGGTCATGTCAGTGGCATAACACGGCAGCCGATGGTACAGTAGTGTTCAGAATAATAGTAGTGCTATGTGACTAAAAAGATTAATCCAGGTTTTGAGTATATTTCTTATTGTTACATGGGAAACAAGGTACCAGTAGATTCAGTAGATTCTCACAAATCCAACAAGACCAAGCATTCATGATATGCACACTCTTAAGGCTATGAAATTGGACTATTAGTAAAAAAAAAGTACAAAAGGGGGTGTTCACAATAATAGTAGTGTGGCATTCAGTCAGTGAGTTCGTCAATTTTGTGAAACAAACAGGTGTGAATCAGGTGTCCCCTATTTAAGGATGAAGCCAGCACCTGTTGAACCTGCTTTTCTCTTTGAAAGCCTGAGGAAAATGAGACGTTCAAGACATTGTTCAGAAGAACAGCGTAGTTTGATTAAAAAGTTGATTGGAGAGGGGAAAACCTATACACAGGTGCAAAAAATTATAGGCTGTTCATCTACAATGATCTCCAATGCTTTAAAATGGACAAAAAAACCCAGAGACGCCTGGAAGAAAACAGAAAACAACCATCAAAATGGATAGAAGAATAACCAGAATGGCAAAGGCTCACCCATTGATCAGCTCCAGGATGATCAAAGACAGTCTGGAGTTACCGGTAAGTGCTGTGACAGTTAGAAGACGCCTGTGTGAAGCTAATTTATTTGCAAGAATCCCCCGCTACTACTCCTACTATTATTGTGAACACCCCCTTTTCTACTTTTTTTTTTACTAATAGCCCAATTTCATAGCCTTAAGAGTGTGCATATCATGAATGCTTGGTCTTGTTGGATTTGTGAGAATCTACTGAATCTACTGGTACCTTGTTTCCCATGTAACAATAAGAAATATACTCAAAACCTGGATTAATCTTTTTAGTCACATAGCACTACTATTATTCTGAACACTACTGTCCAAATTTTTTCAGAGGGTCCATCTTCACTTCTTCATGAAGTGGGATTTGCTGCAGGGCTGCATTATGTTACGCCACTGTGAAAGCCCCTTAAGTGTACCTAATGAAGTGGCAACAACATTAATATTAGCCAAACACATTAATATTACTAAAGGCCTACTGACACTTGCGCGACTTTGATGCACACACTTGCATGACCTGTGTCATGCAGGAGAGTGAACTCGTCTTTAACGGGTGCAGACTGAACGCAAGAGGGTCGTCAGTGCGTATAATCACACAAAGAGAATTTTGAAATGTTCAAAAAATCTTTCACGCATAAATGTCGTGGAATGTGGCACAGTCTGCTTGCCAACACTATGTGCAGCTCGTCAAGTGGAGTAAAGAAGAAGTGAACAGAGTGAGTGGTTGCATCAGCAGCTCATCTGCATGATTATAACCAGATGTTAAATCTGTTGCAAACATACTTTTACAGCTACACACAAGAAGGGAAGAACATGCAGTTGTTTACCAACCCATGACAATGTAAACATGACAAATAATTACCTTTTTAGACGGCTCCAAATGCTTTCTCCAGCTCGTTCGACAGGCGCATGCAAACGGCTCCAGCTGGAGCGGTCCTCTGTGATTCAGGAAGTGATTAGAGCTGTTTTCAGCAGCCACCTTGCAGAGAAAATGATTAATCCAATACGAAATAATTATTTTATATACGCAGCGTCCAGTGCTCAGCACATGGCAGCCGGTGAAACAAAGCACAGCGTCCATCTGGGAACACAGCCCTCCCCCCCTAGGTCATCCCCCTTGGTTATTTCCCTCCTGGACATTCCCCTGCCCCCCCCCCTCATTTGCCCCTGGCCTTTTCCCCCTCTGTCATTACTACGCAGGGCTCAGTAGCATAGTGATGATCCCTGCCCAGTACCCCAGCACATTGGAGACCTTCAGTTGCATCTGCATTACAGGCAGACCACCACCAGCCAGACATTTCTTCTTCATGACAGCAGCACAGATGGAGTACAATTTCTGGTATGTTCCACCAAAGCATATTTACATCTCCTTACACAGTCTAATCACTGGTTCATGGATGAAACTTTCAAAATTGTGCCAGAATTATTTTTCCAACTCCACACAATCCATGCTTTGATTAATGGCCAGGTCATCTGAGGAGGGCAACTTCAATCCAGTCACCATCTTCATGGATTTTAAGCAGCCAGCCCTCAGTGCAGTCCGTGCTGCTTTCCCAGAAGCAGAACCATAAGAGTGCCTTTACCACTTGGCCCAGTGTGCGTACCGTCGGGTGCAGGTGGAAGAGCTCCAGGAGAGATATGCTGCAGATGCCGAGCTCTCCCTTGCAACCAGGATGTTGCCTGCTCTGGCCTTTGTGCCACCAGAAGATGTGGTTGCTTCATTTGAGCTGGTTCAGGAGTGCCTGATGAGCTCCAGCCTGTGGTTGACTACACTGAGGACACCTCATTGTCACACAGGTAGGAGAAACGACAGGGGTCCCGTTTTTGACCTCAGCCAGAATACAGCCAGAATACAGGAAGGCTGCTAGGCACAAACAACAGCACAGCAGGCTGGCACTGCTGCACAGCTGCTAGGGTCGGCTGTCACCACCCGAACATCTGTGTGTTCTTGGATATACTAATACCCCCATCACACATAGCCGATTATGGCTGAATGGCATCAGAATGACACATCTGGCCACATGTTTCTGTGTAGGCTCTCAGTTGTCCAGGTGGTTTCCATAGTAGAGAAGCTTGAATCTTCGACTGGACTGGGTTGCTTGACGCGAGGATGTTTCGCTTCAAATCGCAGAAGCTTCCTCAGCTAAAATTCTTGCTCTGGTAGTCTGAATTCTGTCTTGACTCTTGTATAGAACTTCTTCTCTTCTTCTTGGAACACAGAAGCCGCAGTGGGTAACTGTTGCAGGCAGAGAGTGTCACGGCGGGTGAGAGAAACTCCTGCACTGGGCATGAGTCATTTCTCCACTGCTCAATACAAATTAGATAAAAAAAAAAAAAAATTGAATTAAAAATCAGCCTCACGTCACGTGACTGTGAAACGTATACGACCTTCTGTGGAATATCATGTGACCGCTGACCCAACCGAAATGAACTGAAATCACTGACATGAAGCGCTCTCTAGGGATCAGCCACTGCTGGTCGCCGCACATGCTGCTTTTTCAAGTAATTTTCCTTAAATATACCCTCGTTTTTCACCATGTGAAGGAGATTTTAGGGAATAAAAACGTCCTGTTTTGCAAGAGGAGATTAACAGACATTGCAGTGAAAACCCTGTGGCCGTGAGCAGAGGTTTGTCTCATGTTTGTACATGATGTTTTTAACCCAAATCTATGTTTCCTCGGGATGTATTTCTGCAAGTCTGTGATTCTGAGTCGGCGCCACGCAGCGTGCACGCTGCAGGGAGCGGTCCCAGAATATTGTGTCTTAATCAGCGGCACAACCAGAAGTAATAATTAATGTGTACCTGTGAGATTTTCCTGGAGGTGACCTTTACCCAAAGCAAAAAAAAAAAAAGGATCAGAACACCCCCCCAACACCACCACCACCACCACAGGTTTTTACTCTTATTTTAAGATCTCATACATCAAACCATGTTCGGAGCCTGTTTGCACACAGGGACGGTTTTTATTGTATCGGCGCATTTACGTCAACAACCTGAACCAAGTGCATCTGCACTGTGCAAATAAATGCCTAAAAACAAAACATCTACCTGCAGAAATGATGCACAATAAAACTGCTTCTGATTCTAATAACTGCTGACGTCTGACATTTTATTTCATTTGATGTTCAGATTATGTCATTTTCAAGCCACACTTTCCCCCCAAAGTCCTCAACGTTTGCCTGTTTGGTTCGTCTTCAGCTGTGCACGTTGGGTGTGTGTTCTCAGCTGGCAGACAGAACACGGAGCTCACCACTGAAAATAATGGGTGAAAATAAAATGCTTACAAAGCGTTAACATGACAGCAGCTACTGATTTTCTGATTACTGTGCAGACTGAGGTGGCACAGGCTCAGCCACGGCTCACCACAGGTCAAAATTAAACACCCGGTTCATTATTTTGTGGAGGCAGATGGTGAAAAATAGAATTTATTCTTTCTGTTTTCATGCTCCTGAAAAATACCTCGAAAAAGCACTCCTTCCTGTGTGGAAATCAAACCACGTAGCTGCGGCGGTGGCGGCGGGCCCTGCCATGACGGCACTGCTGCTCAAACAGCAAAGACACACCACGACGTGTTCAATCCCTGAAATGATTTCAACACAAAGTCACATTGTGGATGACAACATTACATCGTTAACACGCTTCTTCCTCCAGACTGCGTTTTCTTTGTGCACCATCACTGTCTCACACACACACACACACACACACACACACACACACACACACACACACACACACACACACACACACACACACACACACACACACACACACACACACACACAGACCAACAGAAATTCAGACCTGCTGCCATGAAGAAACTGAACACCAGTGGAATGATGTGCTTCTAATCGGCCTAACCCTCTGTCAGTGTCAAAATTTCTGACCTCTCACTTGTTTCTTTTTCTAATATCCTGGACTGCTGAGTGCTTTAAATATTGTAATTGTTTTTATTTTGTCTTTGAGATATGAGCCCCCAACTCCAGCATCCTGATCTTTGGAGTACTTTGGGACAGTCAGCTGAAAATTCCATTTGATTTTCCTCTGCCACCTTCACCAGTGTTATCTTGACTGAAAGGGATTCCTAACTCCTTAAGGCATGCTCATGCATTCCATAAAGGTGCTGTGGTTGTTTGGAGACCAGACAGCATCACATGGATGATCTGTTTTGGTATTAGCAATGGTTTTACCGCGGCCTGAGGTCACTGGGCCTCATGTATCAATGTTGCACACTTGTGGCGTAAATTTACGGTGTAAATTTGAAGTACACCAAAGTTGCCATGACATGTATCAAGCAGTGCGCACCTGCCCATTTCCAGCGTACGCCCGACGTGACCTTGATAAATGCGGCAGGTGAAAACGATCGTAATTATAATAAACATGCCCATAAATATTCAGACGCCGCTTCAGACACACCCTCATTTTACGACATGGAAGCCAGGAAGACGGCAAAGAAAAAGAACTCCATCAATTACGACGCGTGCCAATAGGGCGTCAAAAGTGGCCGTCGCATCAATTGTTTTGTAGTATAATCAAAAAAGTGTTACAGTGGTCCCTCATTTATCGCGGGAGTTACGTTCTAAAAATAGCCCATAATACGCGACACCGTGACGTAGTCAGTGCTGTTTTTTACAATTATTATAGACGTTTTAAAGCTGTAAAACTACTTTATACATTTTTCTCAATAAGGCATGAACATTTTCTCACTTTTCTCTCGTGTGTAAACACTCTCAAAGTTCAAACCTTAGTAGAAAAATAATACCAAACTGTTTTCAGGCCCAAACATTTGTTTGAGAAATAAAAATAGAACGTTTTCCTATAAATAATTATGATGGCTTTTAGAACTAATGAATTAATTTTAATGATCAACGAACGAGGTCGGACACATAAGAAATTATTAATAGTGACTCACCAGTATGTCACAGATCGGGCCTCTGCGTCCTGACGCTGCGCCTTTTCCCACTCACACCTGGCTGCAGGTGTTTGTTTCCGTGTGACAAACACAGTTATGAGTAGTTGTTGGCGCTCTTTTTCTTCTGGGCGAGAAGATTCTTATAAACAGATACACAGAACACTGTAAAAAAAAAAAGCATGCAAAATTGGACTAAAAACTCCGCGAAACGGCGAGGCCATGAAAGGTGAACGGCGTTATAGCGAGGGACCACTGCATTCTCTTTTCACATGTCAATAATTCTTGACATGTGGATATTTGCTCGCTCAATTAATAAGACACGCCTAATCTGTCAGATTTCTTTATTTTTTAAATGTATTTCTGTATTTATTTTATTGTGACAAATGAATGGAGACGACAAAACCTGGTTGCAGCACGGGCGAATTAAGGGAATGATGAAACTACAGTTGTTATTATCAATTTCATTGTCTAAAACGATCACACCACATGAAGTTAAGCTCAGTGCTGCTCTGGCTCCAGGCTCGAAGTCTGGAGAAAAAGGCGAGCAGCGCTGTCTTTGCGGTCAGCGCTGTGGCCACGGATCGTGCTCAATAGACTAGCAATCCCGCAAAAGCGGGATTTGTATTGATTATTATGTAGTATAATCAGGAAAGTGTTATTTATGTAACATATGCATTGATTTGTATGATGCAGGGGCATAGGTTTGCATATGGACCATAGGGACAAGTCACAACCAGTATTTTGGGATGGCAAAATAGTCCCTACCAATATTTAGCAAATCATTCACTATTTTTTTGTGAACTCGGTGCTATAATTTTAGTCGTCATGTTTTGTGTTTTCGACGTGCCAGAATGACAGGGTTACCCATGTTGCAATTTCATTGGCTCATGTTCTTCTCACGTGGACGTAAACAAAGCACATCTCGTGGCAGGCAGTGCTTCATTTGTAAAGTGGGAGGTCCCGGAGCGCAGAGGATGGGTGGCTCCGGTGCAGAAAAACAATGCTGTGCATCACACTTAAAATAAACTGCACACCCACACAAACATGCACACACACTTTTGCGCTCTTTTTCATACTTTTCCCTCGTTTCAAAAGTCACCGAACACACTTTACCGTAATATATGCAACATGTAGCATACTGTTGGAGAGCACGGGTTTTTGGCTTGCTGTCAGTGTTGAAATTTTTCAGAGTGAGGGCTTACATGAGAACTTACGGTAATGAGAATCAGCGGCGCACTAGTGTGAAACTTCCATGTTTTTCCTCTGCGTTATGACATCACAGGCTTACGTTTACCGTAATACACCATATATCATTGGAAAGCCCTTTTTTGGGGGGGCAAATTAGGTTGCCAGATACCTACAACTGCATTATTGATGAAGAGAATACATTATACATCTTGGTTGAAAAAAATTTTTTTGTTAGCTCCACACGTATTTTTTTTGTTGTCTTGTTCTCTCAGGTGTAGGCCTATAAAATAGATTCATGATTTTGGGTGCAATTTTGTTATTTAAGCTATTTGTTTGTTTGCCTACACACTTAATATTGTAAATAAAGTGTTAAATTATTCAGCATTATGTCGTCATATGTTATGTATTATGCTGTACTTGTGTGTCTAATGGTATGAGTGGGTTAGGGGGTGGTGGTGGTGGGCAGGGGGGCTGGGGGGTGGTATTGTCCCTACCAAAGCTGAGACCAAACCTATGCCCTTGGTATAATGGCACTGTTTATCATGTTGATAATTTTCATTTTTATGTGGATTCCAGCGTTGGTTCATTTTGGTGTATAATTTACGCCACCTCTCGACCTGGTGTATATTTTCAGCGCAGCGTACGCCAACGACCACATTGATAAATGCCAAGTAGCGCAGCCATTTTGGTGTACACCCCATATACGCTCAAATATCGCCGTACGCACGTTGATACATGAGGCCCAATGTGTGCAGCACTCACAGCAGAACCAACAGCAACACTCACCACAACATGCTTTCATGCATTCTCACAAAATTCCTCACAGTCTCCTGGAATGTAGTTTCAGCTTGTGATTTTCACCTTGATGTTGTGGTTTTGTCTCATTAGTCATTTAAATCCAAGCAGCTGTTTTTGTAGAACAGCCACGTGGTTTTGGTTGTGACAGCATCACTTCAGTGCTCTATATGAATTCAAATTCAGTCAGAAACTCCTGAGACCAAATGTCCACAGACTTCACATGCCACTATACAATTAGTCATCAAATTTGTAAGTTTTCCAGAGTAACTTACTGTTTTTTCTCTCTCTCTCAGTGTGCTTTTTGTTCTCTTGGATGTCTGTCAGTGAGGAGACTCTTTGACTCACACAGCGCTGGCGGTGAGCTGACAGCAGCCGGTTTATGTACATCTATTTTTATGCAAATTATAACCATCTGAATTATCCACATCAAATGGAAACGGCAGATTTTCTTTAAAACTTTTTTTTAATGATTCCCATTTCAGGCTGAAACATGACCAATAAAGAAAAATAAGCAAAAATTCATTTTCAGATGAATAATGAGGTGATGAAAAGTTGAGCTGCTGTTAATTCCACATCCAAGCTGGTTTTGGTCACAGCTCTTCTGCAGAAGCTCGCTGTAATGTTCATATTTATTTCCTTTTGTTTTTATCTGTCAATTATTTCTGTCGCAACAGCAGCCGGTTCTTGACATGAATATGTTTTTGACAGTTTCTCTGCCTCAACTCAGTGGTGTTATTTTTGGTGACATAATGATGCTCATTACGGAGCTTTGGAGCCTCAGATGGCAGGCAGCAGGAAAATGTGGGAAGCAGCTAAAGAAACCATGTTCCCTTCAATGCTCGCTCACAGGTCCACATTTTGTCACAAACTGCATCCAGCACAGCTCGAAATGGACTCACTCAGGATTAGAAGATGGGTTCTGTGCTGTGATTAATCTGGGCTTTACTAAATGCTAAATGATGCATCAGTACTAAGACTTAGGTTAGTTACAAGGTTTTACCGTCACGTGCACAGTAAAAACAGGCAGTTATACCACACAATGAAATTCTTACTCTGTTTATTCTTCTTACAAAATTTGCTTGTAGAAAGTTCAATCAATCAATCAATCAATCAATCAATCAATCAATCAATCAATTTTATTTTATATAGCGCCAAATCACAACAAACAGTTGCCCCAAGGTGCTTTATATTGTAAGGCAAGGCCATACAATAATTATGAAAAACCCCAACGGTCAAAACGACCCCCTGTGAGCAAGCACTTGGCTACAGTGGGAAGGAAAAACTCCCTTTTAACAGGAAGAAACCTCCAGCAGAACCAGGCTCAGGGAGGGGCAGTCTTCTGCTGGGACTGGTTGGGGCTGAGGGAGAGAACCAGGAAAAAGACATGCTGTGGAGGGGAGCAGAGATCAATCACTAATGATTAAATGCAGAGTGGTGCATACAGAGCAAAAAGAGAAAGAAACACTCAGTGCATCATGGGAACCCCCCAGCAGTCTACGTCTATAGCAGCATAACTAAGGGATGGTTCAGGGTCACCTGATCCAGCCCTAACTATAAGCTTTAGCAAAAAGGAAAGTTTTAAGCCTAATCTTAAAAGTAGAGAGGGTGTCTGTCTCCCTGATCTGAATTGGGAGCTGGTTCCACAGGAGAGGAGCCTGAAAGCTGAAGGCTCTGCCTCCCATTCTACTCTTACAAACCCTAGGAACTACAAGTAAGCCTGCAGTCTGAGAGCGAAGCGCTCTATTGGGGTGATATGGTACTACGAGGTCCCTAAGATAAGATGGGACCTGATTATTCAAAACCTTATAAGTAAGAAGAAGAATTTTAAATTCTATTCTAGAATTAACAGGAAGCCAATGAAGAGAGGCCAATATGGGTGAGATATGCTCTCTCCTTCTAGTCCCTGTCAGTACTCTAGCTGCAGCATTTTGAATTAACTGAAGGCTTTTCAGGGAACTTTTAGGACAACCTGATAATAATGAATTACAATAGTCCAGCCTAGAGGAAATAAATGCATGAATTAGTTTTTCAGCATCACTCTGAGACAAGACCTTTCTAATTTTAGAGATATTGCGTAAATGCAAAAAAGCAGTCTTACATATTTGTTTAATATGCGCTTTGAATGACATATCCTGATCAAAAATGACTCCAAGATTTCTCACAGTATTACTAGAGGTCAGGGTAATGCCATCCAGAGTAAAGATCTGGTTAGACACCATGTATCTAAGATTTGTGGGGCCAAGTACAATAACTTCAGTTTTATCTGAGTTTAAAAGCAGGAAATTAGAGGTCATCCATGTCTTTATGTCTGTAAGACAATCCTGCAGTTTAGCTAATTGGTGTGTGTCCTCTGGCTTCATGGATAGATAAAGCTGGGTATCATCTGCGTAACAATGAAAATTTAAGCAATACCGTCTAATAATACTGCCTAAGGGAAGCATGTATAAAGTGAATAAAATTGGTCCTAGCACAGAACCTTGTGGAACTCCATAATTAACCTTAGTCTGTGAAGAAGATTCCCCATTTACATGAACAAATTGTAATCTATTAGACAAATATGATTCAAACCACCGCAGCGCAGTGCCTTTAATACCTATGGCATGCTCTAATCTCTGTAATAAAATTTTATGGTCAACAGTATCAAAAGCAGCACTGAGGTCTAACAGAACAAGCACAGAGATGAGTCCACTGTCTGAGGCCATAAGATCATTTGTAACCTTCACTAATGCTGTTTCTGTACTATGATGAATTCTAAAACCTGACTGAAACTCTTCAAATAGACCATTCCTCTGCAGATGATCAGTTAGCTGTTTTGACCGTTGGGGTTTTACATAATTATTGTATGGCCTTGCCTTACAATATAAAGCGCCTTGGGGCAACTGTTTGTTGTGATTTGGCGCTATATAAAAAAATTGATTGATTGAAATTGATTGATTGTTTTACAACTACCCTTTCAAGAATTTTTGAGAGAAAAGGAAGGTTGGAGATTGGCCTATAATTAGCTAAGATAGCTGGGTCAAGTGATGGCTTTTTAAGTAATGGTTTAATTACTGCCACCTTAAAAGCCTGTGGTACATAGCCAACTAACAAAGATAGATTGATCATATTTAAGATCGAAGCATTAAATAATGGTAGGGCTTCCTTGAGCAGCCTGGTAGGAATGGGGTCTAATAGACATGTTGATGGTTTGGATGAAGTAACTAATGCTGAAAAGAAACCTGGGGTTGTTGTTATTTTCTTCAATTAGTGATGAGTAGTAAGATGTCCTAGCTTACTACTCAAAGTTCACCTCAGATGATTTACATTAAAGAAAACACATTATAAAATTCACATTATTATATTCAGAAATGAATTATATACACTATTTAAGGGCCCCTTCACACATCGTGCAAATTTGGTTGAATTACAGCGAAATAGCGCAGTTTGAATTAGCGCACCATGAAACATCGCGCCAACAGGCATGATCCTGGTCTGACGACAAGCAGATAAATGTATTTTCTAAAAAAAAGAAAAGAAGCGCTGTGGTAACTGACCAAACGGCATTTGGTACGATGTATTTCTGCTGATATGTGACTGAAAGTGGTGTATTTGTCACAGTGTTGGCACTGTTGTCATATGGTCCTGCGGTGCACCGCTCATTGTCCTGTCAAACAGACGTTCAGATCGCCTGCTGCATGTCCACATGAACAGAAAGGACAGCCTGTCAATGTGCACACTCTCCAGCCCATCGCAGAAGCAATATATGTTTTTATGTATTTCGATGTGAGGACAGCAAGTATACACACGGGCGTGTATGCCTGTGGATAAAAGCTGTTCCTAAGCCTAGTAGTCCTGGGCCCGTATCCACAAAGCAACCTAAGGCTAAAAATAACTCCTAGTGACGTTATTCTAAGAAAAATCTTAAAATTCCTCAAATTTTTTAGATATTTCTTAGAATTTTCCCTTGGTAAAATTAAAGTTGTCCACATAGCACCTTAGGCCTTAAGAGAGCTGCTAAGTTGCCAAAGTGGTAAGAGTAGAGAGGAGGCCTTTTAAGAAGCCTAATGGAGCTTTCACACCGGAAGTGCTGACGGCGTTAGAAGCATCGAGAATCAGCCTAAAAATCATTATTTTCAATGAGACGGGTTGCGTTTTTGGCGCGATGCTTGGCACCGCATCAAAAACTGACCTAAAGCGACACACATTGCCGCTTGTCGTCAAACTGCCACAGTCAAAGTTCAGCCCAATCCAACTTTCACTCTTGTGAGCTGTAACGTAGCTTCACGCTGTCCAATAGAAACAAGGCATCAGGACAAAACAGAGAAGACTGCAGTGCAGAAACATGTCCCAGAACTGCTCATTTATACACAGAGAGATTTATAATTTCCAACACAGTCGGTCCAAGAATGGGCCATAGATCCTTAAACAGGTTTTTGGTATGGGCTCAAATGAGCAGGTTGTGCTTTTTGTAGATGTCACGAGCTTCGTCAATGCACCTAGCGAGATACCATCAAAATCTGTAAATCTGGGTAACACCTCAATGGCAGCATCCACCTCCATAGCAGGATGCGGTGGTTGGACCAAGGCCTAGTAAGATATGTTCAGCCTAATATCTTCAATTTTCTTCTTGAAATAGTCCAAAAAGTCCTGTGCTGAAAAGGGAGCGTGAATAACAGGTGGTTCTCCATGAATGAGAAATTCTACCGTTTCAAACAAAAACTTTGAGTTATGCTTGTTTTTATTGATCAAATCAGAATAGCCAGTAGCGCATGCTTATAATCTAAGATAGCATCACGCCATGCAAGGTGGAACACCTCTAATTTGGAACTACGCCATTTCCGTTCCAAACCTCTAGCCTTCCAGAAATGCCGCCACCTTCTCTGGGCCCGAGCTCATTTGAAATGGACAGACGCAGAGTGGAAAAATGTGCTGTGGTCTAATGAGTCCACATTTCAGATTGTTTTTTGGAATCATGGACATCGTGTCCAGAATGAAGCCTGAACTCCGTATCCTCTGTGCGGCTCTGCACACTGTAATGGTTCGATCGATCCCACCTCCCTCAGCTCGGTGTCACTCCGAAAAGTAGCGGAACAAAAGCTTCTCTCAGCAGGATGATGGGAGACTCGTTCTACTGCTGTTTTTTTAAGCTTTTTTTGTGGCTCTGCAGATGCAAATCCAAGATGGCGATCGCTCAACTTTTTTGAGCTGTGGAAAAACACAGAGTGTGACATAGCAATCCCCGCTCCCCCTTGTCACATTGAATGTGTTAACGGCCCCTAAGCACCTGACACAACTGGACACGCTAACTGCCGCAGCTGATGCCTTCAATCTGAAAGGCCCTTAAGAGTGTCTTAAGCAGAGGAGATGGCATAAAACACAGAGAGGAAGCAGAGATATTCTCCATATGTAGAATGACAGTGAGCCAGTAACACTCTAGCGGCTTGATTTATGTAATTATTTTATGTTAATTTACTGTATTAATGTATTTATTAATTGTTTAGTTTCTTGTTCACATGCAAACTGTTTATATTATCATTATTTTTGTTATTATTAGTGCAGCCGATCTGCTCTGTGTCAGTCTGATCCCATCACATCTCAGAAGCTAAGCAGTGCGTGATCTGGTTAGTACTTGGATGGGAGACCTCTTTGGAACACCAGCGGTTGCGTGTGTTACTCCAGGTTACAACTGGAGTTGCGTCAGGAAGGGCATCCGGCGTAATACTTGTGCCAACTACCAATGCGGATCTGGTTGTATCTGCTGTGGTGACCCCAAACACCAAAACGGGAGCAGCCGAATGGACAACAACATTTTTGTTATTATTAGTATCTGTATACTTAATATTGTTATTTTCTTTTATTATTACATCTAATTTGTCATTTGATTTTAAATGGACCACAATGGACATAAGTGTTTTCACTTTCTTGTGTCATGTATTTTAACGTATTTACAATTATATTATGTACTCACAATGAACGTACTAAATAAACTGACACACAAACACATGCACGCACGCGTTTAATCTATAGATAATCGGCATATAAATGAGGTACATTCAAACATTTTCAGGCTGTGTAACAATTCATTTAATTTTGCTGGGTTTCATCATCATCATCACAAAGTTATCCTCACAATTACACGTCTTAATGCAGTTCAGCTTATATGTTAGGTTGATTCTACTGTCCATTCATAACTAGATGGGCAGGGCACATTTCTTTTTTATTTCTCCTCCCCTTTCTGTGACAACCAATCACAGCCCTTAGAGGACTACCTCATACCTAGCAACAGGGGTCAACCCCTCCTCCTCACAAAGATAGAAGTTTCTGTCCCCTCCTTGCTCAGACTTGCTCTCAGACACCTGCTGGTTCACTCTTAGGCTGAGACTCCTTCCCAGGAAATTTTAGGCTAAGTTAAGAGCTCTTCAGACATGGCTGTATGAATGTCTGTCCTGTACGAATGTGGCTCAAATTCAGGCTGTTTTTTTCCATCTGAGCTGTTCGTACGGCATAAAAGCTGATTCGTGTTAAGTGGAGAATTGCTGCCCACCACCAAAGCCTGCCCACAACAGGTGGGGGCACAGGTGTGGAGGAACTCACCTTTGACCAAAGAGTGGCCGTCATACTGAGTGGCACAGTGTTCACTGTAGTGGTGGGAGCCCACAAATGTGGCACAGATGTTGTTATACTGGTCAGCACCATTTGCATTTATGTTGTTGAAACATGTCACTGGGGCTGACTTTGAGTTAAACCCACACTGCAACTTGCCTATTCTGTTTTTATTATTATATTTTTTTTATTATTATATTGTTAATATATATATTATTAATATATATATATTATAATATATACTGTTCTTTTTATTATTCATATTGTGGGAGCTGTCAGGACTTCCTAAATATTTGCACAAAATCTGAACAGGGCCTCTGGTTTAATTTATGTTGTTTCATTTAATTCTTTTTATTGTTATTTATGTTATTTTAGTTTCTGTTTGTTTGTTTGTGTGTTGGTGTGTTTGATCAACAGTTAAACCTTTAAGGTCTGTCACATGACTGTTGTCCATTAATGTTTGGGGTGGTGCGTGCACATGGGGGCACCAAAATGGCTGGAGGCGGCTCTGGGTCTGGATACTGTGCTTTGGTCAAGGCCAGTGAAGGAAGCATGAAGCTAACATGCTGCAAGTATGAACCAAACCTCCACCATTAGGGGTGCTGGAAAAAATCGATTCACGTCCGAATCGCGATTCTTATTTATTAAGATTCTGAATCAATCCAAAATGTAGAATCAAGAATCAATTTTTAAAAAGCGTTTTTTAAACATTTGCTTGCTTACTCGCTGCGTGTACTGTTTGTCAGGCAACGGCCTCCGTACTACAGCGTCCCCATGAGGGGAGGGTCCAGCGTGTTTCAAACACTAGCTTAGCATGGTGGACGAAGAGCTAATTCAGCCAGCGCCGTCTTTGCTGAAGGCAAATGTTTCGGCGCATTTTGGATTTTATTATTTGCTGCGTATCAAGGAGCTTGACATGACTTATGTAGCAACCATAGTCAATTGTCTTCCGGGGGCCAGAGCAGGCGACATTGAAGGAAATATGAAACTGCTGGCTAAGGCTAAGCGTAAATTTGGTAAGATTGTAATTCACGTCGGCAGTAATGACACCCGGTTACGCCAATCGGAGGTCACTAAAATTAACATTGAATCGGTGTGTAACTTTGCAAAAACAATGTCGGACTCTGTAGTTTTCTCTGGGCCCCTCCCCAATCAGACCGGGAGTGATGTTTAGCCGCATGTTCTCCTTGAATTGCTGGCTGTCTGAGTGGTGTCCAAAAAATGAGGTGGGCTTCATTGATAATTGGCAAAGCTTCTGGGGAAAACCTGGTCTTGTTAGGAGAGACGGCATCCATCCCACTTTGGATGGAGCAGCTCTCATTTCTAGAAATCTGGCCAATTTTTTGGGATCCTCCAAACTGTGACTGTCTAGCGTTAGGACCAGGAGGCAGAGCTGTGGTCTTATACACCTCTCTGCAGCTTCTCTCCCCCTGCCATCCCCTCATTACCCCATCCCCGTAGAGACGGTGCCTGCTCCCAGACCACCAATAACTAGCACAAATCTATTTAAGCATAAAAATTCAAAAAGAAAAAATAATATAGCACCTTCAACTGCACCACAGACTAAAACAGTTAAATGTGGTCTATTAAACATTAGGTCTCTTTCTTCTAAGTCCCTGTTGGTAAATGATATAATAATTGATCAACGTATTGATTTATTCTGCCTAACAGAAACCTGGTTACAGCAGGATGAATATGTTAGTTTAAATGAGTCAACACCCCCGAGTCACACTAACTGTCAGAATGCTCGTAGCACGGGCCGAGGAGGAGGATTAGCAGCAATCTTCCACTCCAGCTTATTAATTAATCAAAAACCCAGACAGAGCTTTAATTCATTTGAAAGCTTGTCTCTTAGTCTTGTCCATCCAAATTGGAAGTCCCAAAAACCAGTTTTATTTGTTATTATCTATCGTCCACCTGGTCGTTACTGTGAGTTTCTCTGTGAATTTTCAGACCTTTTGTCTGACTTAGTGCTTAGCTCAGATAAGATAATTATAGTGGGCGATTTTAACATCCACACAGATGCTGAGAATGACAGCCTTAACACTGCATTTAATCTATTATTAGACTCTATCGGCTTTGCTCAAAAAGTAAATGAGTCCACCCACCACTTTAATCATATTTTAGATCTTGTTCTGACTTATGGTATGGAAATAGAAGACTTAACAGTATTCCCTGAAAACTCCCTTTTGTCTGATCATTTTTTAATAACATTTACATTTACCCTGATGGACTACCCTGCAGTGGGGAATAAGTTTCATTACACTAGAAGTCTTTCAGAAAGCGCTGTAACTAGGTTTAAGGATATGATTCCTTCTTTATGTTCTCTAATGTCATATACCAAGACAGAGCAGAGTAGCTACCTAAACTCTGTAAGGGAGTTAGAGTATCTCGTCAATAGTTTTACATCCTCATTGAAGACAACTTTGGATGCTGTAGCTCCTCTGAAAAAGAGAGCTTTAAATCAGAAGTGTCTGACTCCGTGGTATAACTCACAAACTCGTAGCTTAAAGCAGATAACCCGTAAGTTGGAGAGGAAATGGCGTCTCACTAATTTAGAAGATCTTCACTTAGCCTGGAAAAAGAGTTTGTTGCTCTATAAGAAAGCCCTTCGTGAAGCTAGGACATCTTTCTACTCATCACTAATTGAAGAAAATAAGAACAACCCCAGGTTTCTTTTCAGCACTGTAGCCAGGCTGACAAAGAGTCAGAGCTCTATTGAGCTGAGTATTCCATTAACTTTAACTAGTAATGACTTCATGACTTTCTTTGCTAACAAAATTTTGACTATTAGAGAAAAAATTACTCATAACCATCCCAAAGATGTATCGTTATCTTTGGCTGCTTTCAGTGATGCCGGTATTTGGTTAGACTCTTTCTCTCCGATTGTTCTGTCTGAGTTATTTTCATTAGTTACTTCATCCAAACCATCAACATGCTTATTAGACCCCATTCCTGCCAGGCTGCTCAAAGAAGTCCTACCATTATTTAATGCTTCAATCTTAAATATGATCAATCTATCTTTGTTAGTTGGTTATGTACCACAGGCCTTTAAGGTGGCAGTAATTAAACCATTACTTAAAAAGCCATCACTTGACCCAGCTATCTTAGCTAATTATAGGCCAATCTCCAACCTTCCTTTTCTCTCAAAGATTCTTGAGAGGGTAGTTGTAAAACAGCTAACTGATCACCTGCAGAGGAATGGTCTATTTGAAGAGTTTCAGTCAGGTTTTAGAATTCATCATAGTACAGAAACAGCATTAGTGAAGGTTACAAATGATCTTCTTATGGCTTCGGACAGTGGACTTATCTCTGTGCTTGTTCTGTTGGACCTCAGTGCTGCTTTTGATACTGTTGACCATAAAATTTTATTACAGAGATTAGAGCATGTCATAGGTATTAAAGGCATTGCGCTGCGGTGGTTTGAATCATATTTGTCTAATAGATTACAGTTTGTTCATGTAAATGGGGAATCTTCTTCACAGACTAAAGTTAATTATGGAGTTCCACAAGGTTCTGTGCTAGGACCAATTTTATTCACTTTATACATGCTTCCCTTGGGCAGTATTATTAGACGGTATTGCTTAAATTTTCATTGTTACGCAGATGATACCCAGCTTTATCTATCCATGAAGCCAGAGGATACACACCAATTAGCTAAACTGCAGGATTGTCTTACAGACATAAAGACATGGATGACCTCTAATTTCCTGCTTTTAAACTCAGATAAAACTGAAGTTATTGTACTTGGCCCCACAAATCTTAGAAGCATGGTGTCTAACCAGATCGTTACTCTGGATGGCATTTCCCTGATCTCTAGTAATACTGTGAGAAATCTTGGAGTTATTTTTGATCAGGATATGTCATTCAAAGCGCATATTAAACAAATATGTAGGACTGCTTTTTTGCATTTACGCAATATCTCTAAAATCAGAAAGGTCTTGTCTCAGAGTAATGCTGAAAAACTAATTCATGCATTTATTTCCTCTAGGCTGGACTATTGTAATTCATTATTATCAGGTTGTCCTAAAAGTTCCCTAAAAAGCCTTCAGTTGGTTCAGAATGCTGCAGCTAGAGTACTGACGGGGACTAGCAGGAGAGAGCATATCTCACCCGTGTTGGCCTCCCTTCATTGGCTTCCTGTTAATGCTAGAATAGAATTTAAAATTCTTCTTCTTACTTATAAGGTTTTGAATAATCAGGTCCCATCTTATCTTAGGGACCTCGTAGTACCATATCACCCCAATAGAGCGCTTCGCTCTCAGACTGCGGGCTTACTTGTAGTTCCTAGGGTTTGTAAGAGTAGAATGGGAGGCAGAGCCTTCAGCTTTCAGGCTCCTCTCCTGTGGAACCAGCTCCCAATTCAGATCAGGGAGACAGATACCCTCTCTACTTTTAAGATTAGGCTTAAAACTTTCCTTTTCGCTAAGGCTTATAGTTAGGGCTGGATCGGGTGACCCTGGACCATCCCTTGGTTATGTTGCTTTAGACGTAGACTGTGGGGGGGTTCCCATGATGCACTGTTTCTTTCTCTTTTTGCTCCGTATGCATCACTCTGCATTTAATCATTAGTGATCGATCTCTTTTTCCTGGTTCTTTCCCTCAGCCCCAACCAGTCTCAGCAGAAGACTGCCCCTCCCTGAGCCTGGTTCTGCTGGAGGTTTCTTCCTGTTAAAAGGGAGTTTTTCCTTCCCACTGTGGCCAAGTGCTTGCTCATAGGGGGTCTTTTTGACCGTTGGGGTTTGACCGTTTTTTTTTTTTTTCATAATTATTGTATGGCCTTGCCTTGCAATGTGGAGCGCCTTGGGGCAACTGTTTGTTGTGATTTGGCGCTATATAAGAAAAAAGTTGATTGATTGATTGATTGATAGTGTGCAAAATCTGCAAAATGAAAGTCAAGTACTTCAGAAACACTTCAAATCCCCATCACCCGGAGCTAAAAGAAGCGAAGCAGCGGTCTCTGCCGACTACTGACCAGCGCTTCGCTAAACTGCCAGACAACTCACTCACTTGATTAACCTTGTAAAGCTGCATTTTCTTAAACATAAACATTTTTAAGTAATATAACTATTTCTCACAGCTCTTTGAATCAAAAATCGATTCTGAATCAAATCGTCACCCCAAGAATCGGAATTGAATTGAATCGTGAGTTGTTGTACGATTCACATCCCTATCCACCATGCTGTTGGTGTCAAACAGGCTCCAGTGATTGTTATGATTCTTTATGGTTTTTACCCTTTCATCCAGGGGTCCATCGAGAAAGTTTTCTTTTCCTAACAGTAAGAAAAAAAACACCTTGTCTGACTGAAGTGCTTTCTCGGCGGTGGATCCGGGGAGGTGAAAGGACGGTTTTTCTGGAAAACGGTCAGCACTCATTATCCACTATATGACCGCGACTACAACATGTTGATTTTTGTTTCCACACAATATCAAAAGAACACCTCATGTGACTGAAACTATTTCTTGATGGTGTTTTGTCTGATTAACAACATTTCATGGTGGTGCACTTGTTAAGGTTCTGCTTAACAAGTGCTGTTGTCCGTTTGTCTAATTATAGCCACTACAGATGACATTATTTCATTTTTTCCATGTAATGCATAAAGAACAGCTAGTGTAACTGACACAGTTTCTTGGTGATGTGTTGGGGAGGCCGTATGCACATGCCACACTTTGTCTCATGCACAACAGGTCTCACAGCTCTGTGTGGGGAGTCAGGCATACAGTAGTGTTCAGAATAATAGTAGTGCTATAAAAAAGATTAATCCAGGTTTTGAGTATATTTCTTATTGTTACATGGGAAACAAGGTACCAGTAGATTCAGTAGATTCTCACAAATCCAACAAGACCAAGCATTCATGATATGCACACTCTTAAGGCTATGAAATTGGGCTTTTAGTAAAAAAAGTAGAAAAGGGGGTGTTCACAATAATAGTAGCATCTGCTGTTGACGCTACAAACTCAAAACTATTATGTTCAAACTGCTTTTTTATCAATCCTGTGAATCACTAAACTAGTATTTAGTTGTATAACCACAGTTTTTCATGTTTTCTTCACATCTGCAAGGCATTAATTTTGTTCGTTTGGAACCAAGATTTTGCTGGTTTACTAGTGTGCTTGGGGTCATTGTCTTGTTGAAACACCCATTTCAAGGGCATGTCCTCTTCAGCATAAGGCAACATGACCTCTTCAAGTATTTTGACATATCCAAACTGATCCATGATACCTGGTATGTGATATATAGGCCCAACACCATAGTAGGAGAAACATGCCCATATCATGATGCTTGCACCACCATGCTTCACTGTCTTCACTGTGAACTGTGGCTTGAATTCAGAGTTTGGGGGTCGTCTCACAAACTGTCTGCGGCCCTTGGACCCAAAAAGAATGATTTTACTCTCATCAGTCCACAAAATATTCCTCCATTTCTCTTTAGGCCAGTTGATATGTTCTTTGGCAAATTGTAACCTCTTCTGCACATGTCTTTTATTTAACAGAGGGACTTTGCGGGGGATTCTTGCAAATAAATTAGCTTCACACAGGCGTCTTCTAACTGTCACAGCACTTACAGGTAACTCCAGACTGTCTTTGATCATCCTGGAGCTGATCAATGGGTGAGCCTTTGCCATTCTGGTTATTCTTCTATCCATTTTGATGGTTGTTTTCCGTTTTCTTCCACACGTCTCTGGTTTTGTTTGTCCATTTTAAAGCATTGGAGATCATTGTAGATGAACAGCCTATAATTTGTTGCACCTGCGTATAAGTTTTCCCCTCTCCAATCAACTTTTTAATCAAACTACGCTGTTCTTCTGAACAATGTCTTGAACGTCCCATTGTCCTCGGGCTTTCAAAGAGAAAACCATGTTC
Source organism: Thalassophryne amazonica (assembly GCF_902500255.1). Classification (NCBI taxonomy): domain Eukaryota; kingdom Metazoa; phylum Chordata; class Actinopteri; order Batrachoidiformes; family Batrachoididae; genus Thalassophryne; species Thalassophryne amazonica. The sequence continues at coordinate 960,805 of NC_047122.1, forward strand.
AACAGGTGCTGGCTTCATCCTTAAATAAAATCCTTAAAATTTTTTTTTTTTTTTTTTTTTTTTAATTTTATTTTATTTTTTAGCACTGTTGTCGTGTGTTACCTGTGCTGCTCCACAGCCTGTCCAGTGGATTTTTATTTTATTTTTTAGCACTGTTGTCGTGCGTTACCTGTGCTGCTCCACAGCCTGTCCAGTGGATTTTTATTTTATTTTTTTTTTGGCGCTGTTGTCGTGCGTTACCTGTGCTGCTCCACAGCCTGTCCAGTGGATTTTTATTTTTATTTTATTTTATTTTTTAGCACTGTTGTTGTGCGTTACCTGTGCTGCTCCACAGCCTGTCCAGTGGATTTTTATTTTTATTTTATTTTATTTTTTAGCTCTGTTGTCGTGCGTTACCTGTGCTGCTCCACAGCCTGTCTAGTGGATTTTTATTTTGTTTTAGCACTGTTGTCGTGCGTTACCTGTGCTGCTCCACAGCCTGTCCAGTGGATTTTTATTTTTATTTTATTTTATTTTTTAGCTCTGTTGTTGTGCGTTACCTGTGCTGCTCCACAGCCTGTCCAGTGGATTTTTATTTTTATTTTATTTTTTAGCACTGTTGTTGTGCGTTACCTGTGCTGCTCCACAGCCTGTCCAGTGGATTTTTATTTTTATTTTATTTTTTAGCTCTGTTGTTGTGCGTTACCTGTGCTGCTCCACAGCCTGTCCAGTGGATTTTTATTTTTATTTTATTTTTTAGCACTGTTGTCGTGCCTTACCTGTGCTGCTCCACAGCCTGTCTAGTGGATTTTATTTTATTTTAGCACTGTTGTCGTGCGTTACCTGTGCTGCTCCACAGCCTGTCCAGTGGATTTTTATTTTTATTTTATTTTATTTTTTAGCTCTGTTGTCGTGCGTTACCTGTGCTGCTCCACAGCCTGTCTAGTGGATTTTTATTTTGTTTTAGCACTGTTGTCGTGCGTTACCTGTGCTGCTCCACAGCCTGTCCAGTGGATTTTTATTTTTATTTTATTTTATTTTTTAGCTCTGTTGTTGTGCGTTACCTGTGCTGCTCCACAGCCTGTCCAGTGGATTTTTATTTTTATTTTATTTTTTAGCACTGTTGTTGTGCGTTACCTGTGCTGCTCCACAGCCTGTCCAGTGGATTTTTATTTTTATTTTATTTTTTAGCTCTGTTGTTGTGCGTTACCTGTGCTGCTCCACAGCCTGTCCAGTGGATTTTTATTTTTATTTTATTTTTTAGCACTGTTGTCGTGCGTTACCTGTGCTGCTCCACAGCCTGTCTAGTGGATTTTTATTTTATTTTAGCACTGTTGTCGTGCGTTACCTGTGCTGCTCCACAGCCTGTCCAGTGGATTTTTATTTTTATTTTATTTTATTTTTTAGCTCTGTTGTTGTGCGTTACCTGTGCTGCTCCACAGCCTGTCCAGTGGATTTTTATTTTTATTTTATTTTATTTTTTAGCACTGTTGTTGTGCGTTACCTGTGCTGCTCCACAGCCTGTCTAGTGGATTTTTATTTTTATTTTATTTTATTTTTTAGCTCTGTTGTTGTGCGTTACCTGTGCTGCTCCACAGCCTGTCCAGTGGATTTTTATTTTTATTTTATTTTTTAGCACTGTTGTTGTGCGTTACCTGTGCTGCTCCACAGCCTGTCTAGTGGATTTTTATTTTTATTTTATTTTATTTTTTAGCACTGTTGTTGTGCGTTACCTGTGCTGCTCCACAGCCTGTCCAGTGGATTTTTATTTTTATTTTATTTTTTAGCACTGTTGTCGTGCGTTACCTGTGCTGCTCCACAGCCTGTCCAGTGGATTTTTATTTTTATTTTATTTTATTTTTTAGCACTGTTGTTGTGCGTTACCTGTGCTGCTCCACAGCCTGTCTAGTGGATTTTTATTTTATTTTAGCACTGTTGTCGTGCGTTACCTGTGCTGCTCCACAGCCTGTCCAGTGGATTTTTATTTTTATTTTATTTATTTTTTAGCACTGTTGTTGTGCGTTACCTGTGCTGCTCCACAGCCTGTCTAGTGGATTTTTATTTTTATTTTATTTTATTTTTTAGCACTGTTGTTGTGCGTTACCTGTGCTGCTCCACAGCCTGTCCAGTGGATTTTTATTTTATTTTAGCACTGTTGTCGTGCGTTACCTGTGCTGCTCCACAGCCTGTCCAGTGGATTTTAATTTTTATTTTATTTTATTTTTTAGCACTGTTGTTGTGCGTTACCTGTGCTGCTCCACAGCCTGTCTAGTGTCGGATTCCCTGTTTGGGAATCCGCTAGCTTAGCGTAGCTACTAGCTCTTAGCCGTTTTAGCATGGCGGCTTCTCCTGTCTCTCCCGTACTTTTCTGCTCTGGGTGTGAAATGTTTAGTTATTCCTCGGCCTCTTTTAGCAGTAACGGTACTTGTAATAAGTGCAGCTTATTCGTAGCTTTGGAGGCCAGGCTGGGCGAATTGGAGGCTCGGCTCCGCACCGTGGAAAATTCTACAGCTAGCCAGGCCCCTGTAGTCGGTGCGGACCAAGGTAGCTTAGCCGCCGTTAGTTCCCCCCTGGCAGACCCCGTGCAGTCGGGAAGGCAGGCTGACTGGGTGACTGTGAGGAGGAAGCGTAGCCCTAAACAGAAGCCCCGTGTACACCGTCAACCCGTTCACATCTCTAACCGTTTTTCCCCACTCGACGATACACTCGCCGAGGATCAAACTCTGGTTATTGGCGACTCTGTTTTGAGAAATGTGAAGTTAGCGACACCAGCAACCATTGTCAATTGTCTTCCGGGGGCCAGAGCAGGCGACATCGAAGGACATTTGAAATTGCTGGCTAAGGCTAAGCGTAAATTTGGTAAGATTGTAATTCACGTCGGCAGTAATGACACTCGGTTACGCCAATCGGAGGTCACTAAAATTAACATTGAATCGGTGTGTAACTTTGCAAAAACAATGTCGGACTCTGTTGTTTTCTCTGGGCCCCTCCCCAATCAGACCGGGAGTGACATGTTTAGCCGCATGTTCTCCTTGAATTGCTGTCTGTCTGAGTGGTGTCCAAAAAATGAGGTGGGCTTCATTGATAATTGGCAAAGCTTCTGGGGAAAACCTGGTCTTGTTAGGAGAGACGGCATCCATCCCACTTTAGATGGAGCAGCTCTCATTTCTAGAAATCTGGCCAATTTTCTTGGATCCTCCAAACTGTGACTGTCTAGCGTTGGGACCAGGAGGCAGAGCTGTGGTCTTATACACCTCTCTGCAGCTTCTCTCCCCCTGCCATCCCCCTATTACCCCATCCCCGTAGAGACGGTGCCTGCTCCCAGACCACCAATAACTAGCAAAAATCTATTTAAGCATAAAAATTCAAAAAGAAAAAATAATATAGCACCTTCAATTGCACCACAGACTAAAACAGTTAAATGTGGTCTATTAAACATTAGGTCTCTTTCTTCTAAGTCCCTGTTGGTAAATGATATAATAATTGATCAACGTATTGATTTATTCTGCCTAACAGAAACTTGGTTACAGCAGGATGAATATGTTAGTTTAAATGAGTCAACACCCCCGAGTCACACTAACTGTCAGAATGCTCGTAGCACGGGCCGAGGAGGAGGATTAGCAGCAATCTTCCACTCCAGCTTATTAATTAATCAAAAACCTAGACAGAGCTTTAATTCATTTGAAAGCTTGTCTCTTAGTCTTGTCCATCCAAATTGGAAGTCCCAAAAACCAGTTTTATTTGTTATTATCTATCGTCCACCTGGTCGTTACTGTGAGTTTCTCTGTGAATTTTCAGACCTTTTGTCTGACTTAGTGCTTAGCTCAGATAAGATAATTATAGTGGGCGATTTTAACATCCACACAGATGCTGAGAATGACAGCCTCAACACTGCATTTAATCTATTATTAGACTCTATCGGCTTTGCTCAAAAAGTAAATGAGTCCACCCACCACTTTAATCATATTTTAGATCTTGTTCTGACTTATGGTATGGAAATAGAAGACTTAACAGTATTCCCTGAAAACTCCCTTTTGTCTGATCATTTTTTAATAACATTTACATTTACCCTGATGGACTACCCTGCAGTGGGGAATAAGTTTCATTACACTAGAAGTCTTTCAGAAAGCGCTGTAACTAGGTTTAAGGATATGATTCCTTCTTTATGTTCTCTAATGTCATATACCAAAACAGAGCAGAGTAGCTACCTAAACTCTGTAAGGGAGTTAGAGTATCTTGTCAATAGTTTTACATCCTCATTGAAGACAACTTTGGATGCTGTAGCTCCTCTGAAAAAGAGAGCTTTAAATCAGAAGTGTCTGACTCCGTGGTATAACTCACAAACTCGTAGCTTAAAGCTGATAACCCGTAAGTTGGAGAGGAAATGGCGTCTCACTAATTTAGAAGATCTTCACTTAGCCTGGAAAAAGAGTTTGTTGCTCTATAAGAAAGCCCTTCGTGAAGCTAGGACATCTTTCTACTCATCACTAATTGAAGAAAATAAGAACAACCCCAGGTTTCTTTTCAGCACTGTAGCCAGGCTGACAAAGAGTCAGAGCTCTATTGAGCTGAGTATTCCATTAACTAGTAATGACTTCATGACTTTCTTTGCTAACAAAATTTTGACTATTAGAGAAAAAATTACTCATAACCATCCCAAAGATGTATCGTTATCTTTGGCTGCTTTCAGTGATGCCGGTATTTGGTTAGACTCTTTCTCTCCGATTGTTCTGTCTGAGTTATTTTCATTAGTTACTTCATCCAAACCATCAACATGCTTATTAGACCCCATTCCTGCCAGGCTGCTCAAGGAAGTCCTACCATTATTTAATGCTTCAATCTTAAATATGATCAATCTATCTTTGTTAGTTGGTTATGTACCACAGGCCTTTAAGGTGGCAGTAATTAAACCATTACTTAAAAAGCCATCACTTGACCCAGCTATCTTAGCTAATTATAGGCCAATCTCCAACCTTCCTTTTCTCTCAAAGATTCTTGAGAGGGTAGTTGTAAAACAGCTAACTGATCACCTGCAGAGGAATGGTCTATTTGAAGAGTTTCAGTCAGGTTTTAGAATTCATCATAGTACAGAAACAGCATTAGTGAAGGTTACAAATGATCTTCTTATGGCTTCGGACAGTGGACTTATCTCTGTGCTTGTTCTGTTGGACCTCAGTGCTGCTTTGATACTGTTGACCATAAAATTTTATTACAGAGATTAGAGCATGTCATAGGTATTAAAGGCATTGCGCTGCGGTGGTTTGAATCATATTTGTCTAATAGATTACAGTTTGTTCATGTAAATGGGGAATCTTCTTCACAGACTAAAGTTAATTATGGAGTTCCACAAGGTTCTGTGCTAGGACCAATTTTATTCACTTTATACATGCTTCCCTTGGGCAGTATTATTAGACGGTATTGCTTAAATTTTCATTGTTACGCAGATGATACCCAGCTTTATCTATCCATGAAGCCAGAGGATACGCACCAATTAGCTAAACTGCAGGATTGTCTTACAGACATAAAGACATGGATGACCTCTAATTTCCTGCTTTTAAACTCAGATAAAACTGAAGTTATTGTACTTGGCCCCACAAATCTTAGAAGCATGGTGTCTAACCAGATCGTTACTCTGGATGGCATTACCCTGATCTCTAGTAATACTGTGAGAAATCTTGGAGTTATTTTTGATCAGGATATGTCATTCAAAGCGCATATTAAACAAATATGTAGGACTGCCTTTTTGCATTTACGCAATATCTCTAAAATCAGAAAGGTCTTGTCTCAGAGTGATGCTGAAAAACTAATTCATGCATTTATTTCCTCTAGGCTGGACTATTGTAATTCATTATTATCAGGTTGTCCTAAAAGTTCCCTAAAAAGCCTTCAGTTGGTTCAGAATGCTGCAGCTAGAGTACTGACGGGGACTAGCAGGAGAGAGCATATCTCACCCGTGTTGGCCTCCCTTCATTGGCTTCCTGTTAATTCTAGAATAGAATTTAAAATTCTTCTTCTTACTTATAAGGTTTTGAATAATCAGGTCCCATCTTATCTTAGGGACCTCGTAGTACCATATTACCCCATTAGAGCGCTTCGCTCTCAGACTGCGGGCTTACTTGTAGTTCCTAGGGTTTGTAAGAGTAGAATGGGAGGCAGAGCCTTCAGCTTTCAGGCTCCTCTCCTGTGGAACCAGCTCCCAATTCAGATCAGGGAGACAGACACCCTCTCTACTTTTAAGATTAGGCTTAAAACTTTCCTTTTCGCTAAGGCTTATAGTTAGGGCTGGATCGGGTGACCCTGGACCATCCCTTGGTTATGTTGCTTTAGACGTAGACTGTGTTTCATAATTATTGTATGGCCTTGCCTTGCAATGTGGAGCGCCTTGGGGCAACTGTTGATTGATTGATTGATTAAATAGGGGACACCTGATTCACACCTGTTTGTTCCACAAAATTGACGAACTCACTGACTGAATGCCACACTACTATTATTGTGAACACCCCCTTTTCTACTTTTTTTTTACTAAAAGCCCAATTTCATAGCCTTAAGAGTGTGCATATCATGAATGCTTGGTCTTGTTGGATTTGTGAGAATCTACTGAATCTACTGGTACCTTGTTTCTCATGTAACAATAAGAAATATACTCAAAACCTGGATTAACCTTTTTAGTCACATAGCACTACTATTATTCTGAACACTACTGTATAGTGGATTATAGTCCAACCTTGTTTTGGGTCAGAGGTGTTTTTATTCCCTAAATGTTTTTAGGACATATTTTTGAAAAGTTGCTGCTGTCTGCCATCTTCAAAATAAGTTCAACAGCTACGCGGTGAGTTGTGAGTACTGATGTCTGTTTAGAGACATGAGGAGAGGGCAGGAGTTTTACAGGGCAGGAGTCACGCAGACATGCGAAACTCTCACACACATAAACAGAGTGTAAATTATCAATCAATCAATCAATCAGTTTTATTTATATAGCGCCAAATCACAACAAACAGTTACCCCAAGGCGCTTTATATTGTAAGGCAAGGCCATACAATAATTACGTAAAAACCGTTGACCCCCTGTGAGCAAGCACTTGGTGACAGTGGGAAGGAAAAACTACCTTTTAACAGGAAGAAACCTCCAGCAGAACCAGGCTCAGGGAGGGGCAGTCTTCTGCTGGGACTGGTTGGGGCTGAGGGAGGGAACCAGGAAAAAGACATGCTGTGGAGGGGAGCAGAGATCGATCACTAATGATTAAAACCAGAGTGGTGCATACAGAGCAAAAAGAGAAAGAAACAGTGCATCATGGGAACCCCCCAGCAGTCTACGTCTATAGCAGCATAACTAAGGGATGGTTCAGGGTCACCTGATCCAGCCCTAACTATAAGCTTTAGCAAAAAGGAAAGTTTTAAGCCTAATCTTAAAAGTAGAGAGGGTGTCTGTCTCCCTGATCTGAATTGGGAGCTGGTTCCACAGGAGAGGAGCCTGAAAGCTGAAGGCTCTGCCTCCCATTCTACTCTTACAAACCCTAGGAACTACAAGTAAGCCTGCAGTCTGAGAGCAAAGCGCTCTATTGGGGTGATATGGTACTATGAGGTCCCTAAGATAAGATGGGACCTGATTATTCAAAACCTTATAAGTAAGAAGAAGAATTTTAAATTAGTGCAGTGTGCCTTAGACTGCCCACAATAAAAGGCCACTCTGAAAGGTGCAGTTTTGTTTTCTTGGGGGGGGGATACCAGTCAGTATCTGGTGTGACCACCATTTGCCTCATGCAGTGCAACACATCTCCTGTGGAATGTTTGTCCACTCCTCTTCAATGGCTGTGCGAAGTTGCTGGATATTGGCAGGAACTGGTACACGCTGTCGTATACGCCGGTCCAGAGCATCCCAAACATGCTCAATGGGTGACATGTCCAGTGAGTATGCCGGCCATGCAAGAACTGGGACATTTTCAGCTTCCAAGAATTGTGTACAGATCCTTGCAACATGGGGCCGTGCATTATCCTGCTGCAACATGAGGTGATGTTGTTGGATGTATGGCACAACAATGGGCCTCAGGATCTCGTCACGGTATCTCTGTGCATTCAAAATGCCATCAATAAAATGCACCTGTGTTCTTCATCCATAACAGACGCCTGCCCATACCATAACCCCACCGCCACCATGGGCCACTCGATCCACAACACTGACATCAGAAAACCGCTCACCCACACGACCCCACACACGCTGTCTGCCATCTGCCCTGAACAGTGTGAACCGGGATTCATCCATGAAGAGAACACCTTTCCAACGTGCCAAACGCCAGCGAATGTGAGCATTTGCCCACTCAAGTCGGTTACGACGACGAACTGGAGTCAGGTCGAGACCCCGATGAGGATGACGAGCATGCAAATGAGCTTCCCTGAGACGGTTTCTGACAGTTTGTGCAGAAATTCTTTGGTTATGCAAACCGATTGTTCCAGCAGCTGTCCGAGTGGCTGGTCTCAGACGATCTTGGAGGTGAACATGCTGGATGTGGAGGTCCTGGGCTGGTGTGGTTACACGTGGTCTGCGGTTGTGAGGCTGGTTGGATGTACTGCCAAATTCTCTGAAACGCCTTTGGAGACGGCTTATGGTAGAGAAATGAACATTCAATACACGAGCAACAGCTCTGGTTGACATTCCTGCTGTCAGCATGCCAATTGCACGCTCCCTCAAATCTTGCGACATCTGTGGCATTGTGCTGTGTGATAAAACTGCACCTTTCAGAGTGGCCTTTTATTGTGGGCAGTCTAAGGCACACCTGTGCACTAATCATGGTGTCTAATCAGCATCTTGATATGGCACACCTGTGAGGTGGGATGGATTATCTCAGCAAAGGAGAAGTGCTCACTATGACAGATTAAGACTGGTTTGTGAACAATATTTGAGGGAAATGGTGATATTGTGTATGTGGAAAAAGTTTTAGATCTTTGAGTTCATCTCATACAAAATGGGAGCAAAACCAAAAGTGTTGCGTTTATATTTTTGTTGAGTGTATGATAAGTTTCATGATTGAAGGTGATTTTTCTTTTTTTTATTGTGGCAGTGCTGCTCTTCTGTACAAAACAACTTCTCATGTTTGTTAAAAGAAATACTGCAATTTTATGCAGCAACAAAATCAAAAGTATTGCAAATCATTTAAACATGACCTAAGTGTCCTTGTCAGGAAAATTTACATGTGGCTGAAATTTGAATTTGAGGTGCAGAAAGCACAAATTTAATCAGAACTTCATGTGCATAAGTCAGACCTCTTTTTTTTGGTCAAAACCAGTCAGCCTGCAAACAAAACATAGAAAACCCGTTGAAATGTGTTCTGGCACCCTGGTGTCAGAGCGAGGTGCTGCAGGTCCTTGGTGCAAACGCTGGTGAAAATCACTCTGGTTTTTTTGCACAGGATAAACTAAACAGCATAACGGATCATCATTCTCATTTTCGAGGGTGTGCAGCTCCGCCACTCGAACCCGGTGACTCATAATCCACGTCGCCTTTCATTCAGGGGGAAGAGCAGTTGGCGTATTGTGATATGGAAATAAGAGGAGTTGATCAAAGCTCTCCTCCCCTGGATGAGCTCCTCATCCATCTCTCCAAGGACTCACAGCCTGCCAAATGCTGCAGCTCCTAATACAGACGTTTCAGCATTCATGACCAAACACCCGCCATCATTAAAATTTCATACTGACACACAGAGCAGAGATTCTCGCTCGGCCTACAGGTTCCTCTGGTTCCAAACGGCTCTCTGCTTCCTCTCTGCGATCGGCTGATTGGACCGATCTCTGGTCTGAGGAGACACGCACCGTATGTGTGGATGACTTATTAGGCCGGCGCTGGGAAGGAAAGCAACACGTTCCGATTTAGATATTTAACAGCTGATGTCAGCTCCTCTGACGCCTGGAGACGGAGGAAACCTGCTGAGGCTGCAAGTGACTGTTAAACAGGACGAGACGAAGCTCAAAAAGTTTGGGAATGACTGAACCACGTGAGCTGTTTCACACGGAGCTCTCCACTTCATGATCACGTGACTGACGCAGAGGTGTGCTACTGGTCTTTGTGCACGCTAAAACCCAGAAACTGGTGTAAGCACAAAAATATTCAGATGTCTCAAAGCGTGCATAGGCATGGATCCACACACGTTCCGTTTGTACATCCCAATCAACGTGGAATTGAACGCACATGCACACGCACTAAGCTCCTGCCTTTCCACACCGCTATTTAAATATGTAAATCCATGTAACTAGGACCAGGAGCAGGGATTCCCCACACCATCCCATCAGTCAACATGAACACAGAAAAGAAATGAACCCACGTGTTTGTTGACGTGGAGATACGCAGGGATAGTTTATTGGGGACCCTGTCACACGGAATACACATGAAATGAAAAAAGAGTTAGTGCGAGTGTGTGTGTGTGTGTGAGGCTGAAACACTGTGGGCTCAGAGCAGCACACACACACACACTGATGTTAAAACAGTGAGGGGTGCCACCGCTGACAGTGTGTGACTTTGAATGAATGAATGAATTTATTTGGCACAAACTCAACAGTAACAAAAAACTGATACACAAGACAATTCCACAGTGACATGTGTGACCAAAAGGGGGTGAGCAGAAGCAAAGCTTATAAACGCCCACCCCTTATATACATACAAACATACATACATACACATTACCAACCCCCAGAGCAAGCACACAGGTGACAAGGAAAAACTCCCTCCGATGTATTGAGGAAGAAACCTCAAGCAGACCAGACTCCAAGGGGTGACCCTCTGCTTGGGCCATGATACAAACACATTTAACAACAAACTCAAATCCCATCATCATAAACATCTCTAGTGTAGATACATACATATATACACATACCTACATACATATGCAATGTGTGTGATTTTATGCTACATATTTCCAAGATAGAAAAACAAAGTGCACACAACTAAACAATGATCAACAAAACACCCTAACCCTCAACACCCTTCCTCCTCCTTTTACCTAGAAAAAACCACGTGCTTATACCGCTGCTTAAACTGGTTCATGCTTGAGCTCCACCCTCAGTCTGTTCCACATCCTCACTCCACAAACAGAAATACAAAAACCTTTTAATGTTGTACGTGCCCACTGATGTTTTAAGTTAAACTCCCCCCTCAGATTATAATCCCCTACTCTATTAAAGAACATGTTTTTAATGTTTCCAGGAAGTAAATTGTTTAGTGCTTTATACACGATTTGTACTGTTTGAAAATGAACCAGATCAGTAAATTTTAAAATTTTTGGTTTTAAGAATAGTGAATTTGTGTGATCTCTATAACCAGTATTATGAATTATTCTTATAGCTCTTTTCTGCAGTATGAATAATGGTTGTGTTGTACATTTATAATTATTGCCCCAGACTTCTGCACAGTAGTATAAATATGGTGAGATCAGTGAGCAGTGGAGAATGCAGAATGAGTTGTGGTCCAGAATGTATTTAACTTTGTTCAGAACTGAAATGCTTCTTGACAGTTTGCTCTGTATATCTTTTATATGGGACTTCCAGTTTATTTTATCATCAATTATCACCCCAAGAAACTTAGTTTCATATACTCTTTCAATATCCACCCCCCGTACTTGTAACTGTACTTGTATGTCTTTATTACAATTGCCAAAAAACATATATTTTGTTTTACTTAAGTTTAATGATAATTTGTTTCTGACAAACCACATTTTCAGCTTTCCCATTTCTGTAATGATGTTCCTTAGAAGTTTCTGCAAATCCCCCCAGAACAAAAAATGCTTGTGTCATCTGCAAATAATACTAATTTTAATATCTTGAACACATTAAAAATATCATTTATATAAAGTAAAAAGAGTTTCAGACCCAATACTGACCCCTGTGGGACACCACAAGCAATGTCCAAGCATTGGACATTGCTTGGACAAACTTCACAAATTGTTTTCTGTTACTCAAATAACTTCTCGCCCAGTGCAACACTAATCCCCTGATCCCACACCGTTCAGGTTTATTGATTGATATATCATGATTGATTGTGTCGAAAGCTTTTTTAAGGTCTATGAATATTCCAACTTAATATAATTTATGATGTATGGCATTTGTGATCTCCTCAACTGATTCTATTAATGCCAGTGATGTTGAACTATTTGCTCTAAATCCATATTGACTGTCAATAAGTAATTTATGTTTGTTTATGAATTTATCTAATCTATTGTTGAATATTTTTTCTAATATTTTGGAAAATTGTGGAAGCAGAGAAACAGGCCTATAATTTGTGAAGTGGTGTCTATCCCCAGTCTTATACAGCGGCACAACTTTGGCTATTTTCATTTTATTGGGAAATTTGCTGGTTTGAAATGACAAATTACAAATATATGTTAATGGTTCTGAAATCCCTTCAATGACCTGTTTTACAACTATCATGTCAATTTCATTTAAATCAGTAGATGTTTTGTATTTGCAGTTGTTAACAATATCTATTTCTTTTTCTTCAACTGCTGTGAGGAACATTGAACAGGGATTCCTCTCTATAAGATTATCATTCCAGTCCTCAGATAACAATGAATCAGGATTTTTTTTTTCTGCCAAGTTAGGTCCAACATTTACAAAAAAAATGATTAAAGCCATTAACCACCTCATCCATATTTTCCTTTCTAATATTGTCATTAGTGAAATATTGAGGATAGCTCTGCTGTTTTGTACCATTTTTAATAATGCTATTTAATATATCCCATATTCCTTTGATATTATTTTTGTTATTATATAATATCTTACTATAGTATTTCTTCCTACATACCTTTATAATATTAGTTAACTTATTTTTATATTTCTTATATCTATTTTCTGCCTCCTTAGTCCTTAGTTTTATGAATTCTTTATATAGTGTATTTTTCTTTTTACATGCATTTTGTAATCCTTTCGTCAACCATGGTCAAACTTTGAATTTTTGTTTTCTACTGTATTGTTTTATTGGACAATTTTGTTCATATAGTGATGTAAATATTTTTATAAAAGCTCCATATGCTCTATCAACATCACCTTCACTGTATACCTCTTTTCAGTTTTGCACCCGTAAATCATACTTCAGTGTATTCATCTTTTCCTCTGTCCGCTCTCGCCTGTATTTTAGTTTTTCCTCTGGCTGATTCCTCCAGTGGTTTCTATTATAAACAATGAAAACTGGTAAGTGGTCACTGATGTCATTGATTAGTAATCCACTCACTGTATTGTTTTCAGTATCATTGGTGAATATATTATTGATTAAGGTGGCACAATGGGATGTAATTCTACTTGGCCTAGTGATTTTTGGATATAAACTCATGCTGTACATTGTATTGATAAATTCATCTGTTATTTTATACCTGTTTGGATTAAGCAGCTCAATATTTAAGTCACCACAAATGAAGACAACTTTTTGATTGGTTTTTGAGAACATTTATCCATCATTTATCATTTATCATTTGAAGAAAATAAGAACAACCCCAGGTTTCTTTTCAGCACTGTAGCCAGGCTGACAAAGAGTCAGAGCTCTATTGAGCTGAGTATTCCATTAACTTTAACTAGTAATGACTTCATGACTTTCTTTGCTAACAAAATTTTAACTATTAGAGAAAAAATTACTCATAACCATCCCAAAGACGTATCGTTATCTTTGGCTGCTTTCAGTGATGCCGGTATTTGGTTAGACTCTTTCTCTCCGATTGTTCTGTCTGAGTTATTTTCATTAGTTACTTCATCCAAACCATCAACATGTTTATTAGACCCCATTCCTACCAGGCTGCTCAAGGAAGCCCTACCATTATTTAATGCTTCGATCTTAAATATGATCAATCTTTCTTTGTTAGTTGGCTATGTACCACAGGTTTTTAAGGTGGCAGTAATTAAACCATTACTTAAAAAGCCATCACTTGACCCAG